>NW_019524814.1:7105-10773 GCF_002814215.2 Seriola lalandi dorsalis | reverse complement strand
ATTTATATCTGAGAAATAAAAGAAAGAACAAGACCATAGTTTGGCAACATTTTCATCCTTTTAATGACATCCTTTATTATTTAATGACAAAGAATGGGATACTTCCTAAACTGCCAATGTTACCATAAATCCTATCACACATGGTTTAATAAATGATCTGAAATGTCTTCTTCTTTGAAGGTTAATAAAAGTACAGATGTTTGCTCCTGGAAGACATTTTATGTTTGAAAATTGTCTCAATGTTGAAAAGTTTAAAAAGCTTTTGTTGGAGTTGAAGCAAAACAAGTTCATGCACCTTAATCAACTCTCAAAGTATAGTGGATATGCTGATATCACCAACAAGCTTATAGACAATCTAACAGTCGAAATCTGAGTTAATATTAAGACACTTTTTGGCTGTACCTTCAGTCAGAAATGTTTGCTGCCATTCTTATGCCTCTTCTACTCTTGACCAATTTCTGAAATGTGTCTTAAGCTGCTGTCGTCTTTTATTTTACCTGCCTTTTTACTTTTGTTACACGTTGTAGCTACACATTTTAGTTCCTTACTGTATGTTACAATGTGTTATAAACCATGTATTATCTGTTAAAACACCAATCATGGAGTGATGCTAAATGTTCCCAAATGCACATTTCCTTACATGTGCTAACATGTAGATTACTGTGTGCTATAGTTTGTCACTGTAGTGTTTATGCATTTACCAGCTGTTATACTCCTGTCTCTTATACACATCTTAGTTTGGCAACATTTTCATCCTTTTAATGACATCCTTTATTATTTAATGACAAAGAATGGGATACTTCCTAAACTGCCAATGTTACCATAAATCCTATCACACATGGTTTAATAAATGATCTGAAATGTCTTCTTCTTTGAAGGTTAATAAAAGTACAGATGTTTGCTCCTGGAAGACATTTTATGTTTGAAAATTGTCTCAATGTTTAAAAGTTTAAAAAGCTTTTGTTGGAGTTGAAGCAAAACAAGTTCATGCACCTTAATCAACTCTCAAAGTATAGTGGATTGTCATGGTTTGTTAGTTTTGTTTTGGAGTTTCTCAGTTCCTGTTTTATTTTGTAATAAGGTTTCCTTGTGTGTCTCAGTGTTTTGCTTCCTGTCTTGGTCTTGTTTGTGTGGTGATTGTCTGCCCCACCCTAATGTGTTTCACCTGTGTGCAATCACCCTTGCCTCCCTTGTCTATATAGTCTTTGTGCTCCCCTTTGTCTGTGTTGGATCGTCTGATTATTTCTGGGTTTGTCCTCATCAGTTCACGTCATCTGTTCACGTCCTGTTCATCTCCGGGTTTGTCCTTGTTCTGTTTATCCCTGTTGTCTCTCCGTTGTTCTCTGGTTCTTGTGTTGAATAAACCTGTCTGCATCGTCCCCAATGTGTTGGCTGCATTTGGGTCGTACTTACCTCACTCCTTGACAGTGGATATGCTGATATCACCAACAAGCTTATAGACAATCTAACTGTCGAAATCTGAGTTAATATTAAGACACTTTTTGGCTGTACCTTCAGTCAGAAATGTTTGCTGCCATTCTTATGCCTCTTCTACTCTTGACCAATTTCTGAAATGTGTCTTAAGCTGCTGTCGTCTTTTATTTTACCTGCCTTTTTACTTTTGTTACACGTTGTAGCTACACATTTTAGTTCCTTACTGTATGTTACAATGTGTTATAAACCATGTATTATCTGTTAAAACACCAATCATGGAGTGATGCTAAATGTTCCCAAATGCACATTTCCTTACATGTGCTAACATGTAGATTACTGTGTGCTATAGTTTGTCACTGTAGTGTTTATGCATTTACCAGCTGTTATACTCCTTGTAACTGCTAAATTGTGGGATATTGGCTTTTGATGATCATTTTTAGGCCTAAATAATTTTTTAACTTTACAGACTTATAATTAAATATTAGGTGACATTACTCTTTCAAAAGTTTCATGGCTATGTTGACATGAAAAATCAAGAAGCAGCTTTGTAGCACAATGAAAACAAAAATCTAAAAGTCTACAACCATGTTGTTCAGGGTTGTAGGGTGTTTAGATGCGGTTAGCTAAATGCTAAGGTCCCCATGCTAATGTGTTCACAATGGCAATGCTAATATGCTGACGTCAAGCAGGTATAATGTTTACCATGTTCACCATCTTAGCTTGTTAGTTCACCACTTGCATGCTAACATTTGCTAGTTAGCACTAAACACAAAGTACAGCTGATTATACAGCAAATTATTTTCCTAAAAGTTAAAGTTTTGGCCTGATGTAGCTCTAAATGTGAAGTCAGGGATCACCAAAGTTATTACAATTCATTCTGAAGGGGACATGAATGTCTGAACACCATTTTGTGTCAGTACAAGCAATAGTTGTTGAGATATTTCAGTGTGGAGCAAAGTTGTGGACCAACATGCTAACGGTGCTAACTGCAGAGCCGTGCAGCATGGCAAAAAAAGAGAACATTAGATGTATTTAGGGAACACTTACCTATACATTGTGGCTGATGAGACCATTTGCCATTTTCACATGTAGTTGTGGCCCACCAACCCTTCACTACTGGTTTAAGTCCGTCATTGCAGGTATAGTTCAGCATTGTTCCATGAGAGTAAGCCACTTGCTTTTGGGAAAGGAAACCATCGTCCAGTCTGGGAGCACTACAAGACTGTAATGCATTTTGTGCTGAAAAACACCAATAGGCAAGATTACTCTAGAATAAATGTGTTTTTTTTTTTTACAAACTTCATTGATCGTATATGAAAGTATTCGATCTTCTCACCATGAAGCGCGTCAGGATACCAAATCAGGAGAAATCCAAAATATCTGATGCACATTTTGTCAGGATTCAAATGATCTCAAGACAAAGCAGAGCTAAGACTATAGTCCAGATCAGCAGCAGTTAGTTAATATTGACAGGAACCCCCACCCAAGAGTTTTTAGAGTAAACACTCAAGCATCATGTTTCTGGTGTAGAGCCAAAGCAAGAAGGGCTACAGACCGAATACACACACAGAAAAGGAGAAAAAACATGCATACACTCTAAGTTGTAGTACTTTTTCATTTCTTAATGCGTACAAAACATAGTGTAAGATGAGATTCATTTCGGTTAAGATTTATTTTGATATGATGTGAGGCAGTGATGTGATGTATGACAGTTGGTGGTGTTCAGTTGTGCTTCTGTGGGAGCGGACATTAAAGTGGATGAAGTTAGCCAGAAGAAATCTGTCCCTGAGTCATCGCTCTACCCACGACCCAAATGTAGATGGATTCAGTAAGAACTTAGTTTATAGTTAACAAGCTTAAGAGTCACCAGCGTTACAATAAGAACATAGGCTTCACATTCAGAACTGTCACTTTTGCAAAAGAATCTCTTTTCAATGAATTTGCTAACAAACGTCAGCTTTGTGTTCAGCATTGCTTCATGACCTTGCATAACATAAATTTGTTCATACTTCAAAGACTGACACAGTTTTTATGTTCATTGTATTAATTCCACATTTGTAAATTTGTTTGGGAAAGGTCTATGATAATGATTAATTTGTTCCTAGAGAAGAGCTACCAGACTATCTGAGGGTCATTTGCTCTGCAACAGTCAACAAAATACTATTGATTGATTATTATTTAGAGTTCAAATTTCAAAATGATTTCCCGGATTGCTGTGATCTCGGGTCAGTTTT
>NW_019524814.1:5170-6591 GCF_002814215.2 Seriola lalandi dorsalis | reverse complement strand
AAGCAATAAAATGTAAATATACGCTGCCAAGATGAAGTTATGTCTCATTTACAGCTGAATTCACATCTTCAAAGCTCAGCAGTCATCACATTTTACATGTGCAATGGCACATGTTTTTGTGGCATCACAATGATTCACACAGTTACCTGATTTGCACTCAAAATCTTTGTAACTGTGCAATGCAAAATAAACATAGCGAGGCGATTATTTTTTAACCCATCTGGCATAAATGAGCACAATGATTAGATATTAGAAGTCGATGTAGTCATGTACATGTGCAAGAAACTTACTTTGAATACAGACATATAATCCTATGAAATGTGATTAATTGTGAAATTACTTATTTTTAGTAACTGAGGGGATAAAAAAACGGAAACAGTAAAGCTGAATGGCAAGAAATCACGTACAATAAAGTATCAGTTGCATCCTGGGGTAGTTTTGTTGGTGGATTTTAATTGTGTCACAGCAATCACAGAATTCACCATTGATTGATTAATTAATTAATCAATCTGTGTGAGTCATTAGTCCTATGACAAAGTGATAGACTGTCCAGGATGTGGTCCACCTGGGAAAGCCGCCTGCCACTTGTGATCCTGAACAGGATAAGCAGGGTTTTTGTTTTGTTTTGTTTTTTTTATGACACAAAAAACTGTAGAAACACAATTCTATACAGATTAGTGTTGAGATTTTATTCAGGCCATTCACCAGTCATTTTTGTGGCTTTGAGAATACAGACAAAAATGTACTACTACATTATGCAGGGATTCATATATCAAAATGAGAAGCCTGAAACAGTTTCTGAAAAACTCAACACATTGTGTGACATCACCATAACTAAGTTTCCAGGCTGGCAGTCGTTTTCAGTCAGTGGTGATCAAATCCTAAGAGAACTTGGTCATAGAGCCCCAGCAAGTGTTCTGGTCACAAAACAATAAATAGTTATATAAACACTAATAATAAAAAAAACAAAAAAACAAGTATACTATAAATACATAATCATAAATGCAAGGAATAACACTCACCGTATTTCTTTCGAAATAGCCACAACCTAAAAATAATCATATAGAAGCACAGCCATGAATATAATAATAATAATAATAATAATAATAATACTACCACTGCTAATAATAATAATAATAATAATAATAATAACCCCAGAAACACACTTCACTTCAGAGAAAATGATGGAAGAAATGCTAAATGAGAGATAGCATTTAGATTCAGAAGCTATAGGGGAACAGACGCTAGCCCAGGTATGATGTCATGACTTCAGCTCTCTGGTCATCACCTTGAGGTTGCCTGGCAACCAGCAGAGAATCTCAGCCAAATATAGTCCAGCACATAAATTCCAGTATAACTACAAGTTGTTGTTTTTACACTTTGTTTGTTGTACGAATCAAACAAATATATTGAAGTGATCA
>NW_019524814.1:2279-3129 GCF_002814215.2 Seriola lalandi dorsalis | reverse complement strand
GTCAGAAATGTTTGCTGCCATTCTTATGCCTCTTCTACTCTTGACCAATTTCTGAAATGTGTCTTAAGCTGCTGTCGTCTTTTATTTTACCTGCCTTTTTACTTTTGTTACACGTTGTAGCTACACATTTTAGTTCCTTACTGTATGTTACAATGTGTTATAAACCATGTATTATCTGTTAAAACACCAATCATGGAGTGATGCTAAATGTTCCCAAATGCACATTTCCTTACATGTGCTAACATGTAGATTACTGTGTGCTATAGTTTGTCACTGTAGTGTTTATGCATTTACCAGCTGTTATACTCCTTGTAACTGCTAAATTGTGGGATATTGGCTTTTGCTGATCATTTTTAGGCCTAAATAATTTTTTAACTTTACAGACTCATAATTAAATATTAGGTGACATTACTCTTTCAAAAGTTTCATGACTATGTTGACATGAAAAATCAAGAAGCAGCTTTGTAGCACAATGAAAACAAAAATCTAAAAGTCTACAACCATGTTGTTCAGGGTTGTAGGGTGTTTAGATGCGGTTAGCTAAATGCTAAGGTCCCCATGCTAATGTGTTCACAATGGCAATGCTAATATGCTGACGTCAAGCAGGTATAATGTATAATGTTTACCATGTTCACCATCTTAGCTTGTTAGTTCACCACTTGCATGCTAACATTTGCTAGTTAGCACTAAACACAAAGTACAGCTGATTATACAGCAAATTATTTTCCTAAAAGTTAAAGTTTTGGCCTGATGTAGCTCTAAATGTGAAGTCAGGGATCACCAAAGTTATTACAATTCATTCTGAAGGGGACATGAATGTCTGAACACCATTTTGTGTCAGTACAAGCAA
>NW_019524814.1:0-529 GCF_002814215.2 Seriola lalandi dorsalis | reverse complement strand
TCACTCTCATTGACACCTAATGTAATCGTCTTTTTTTTCCAAAAGAATCTCTCTCTGTCTTCGCACTGAGCTTCCTCACTCATTTTAAGGAATATCTGAATAAAATAGAGACTGTAGGAACTTCTGGCTTCAGTGTCTGTCACGGTCTTTTCGGTTTATGAAAAGAAGTAACAGTTTTCTCATAATTTGCAGTTGTTTGAAGCCACGTAGAAGCCAATTCTGGGCAGATTTTCACATTGCCATGGCAACGGCAGCTCCTGACCTGTGTGCGTGCGTGCGTGCGTGCGCCTAGCAACCAGATAACTAACTCTCCAAGCTCCGCTTGCTTTACATTAGCCGCATGTTAGGTCTTAAATTACATTTAGTTAGGTCTTAAATATGTAAGTCCATTTACTGCTTCCTTCGTTGCTTTTTTTTTTGTTTTGTTAAAAGAGTGAATGAAGTTGTGACGGTCTCCGCTGAGACAGAGGAGAGGAGAAGCTACTAGCCCTCTCTCGCTGTCACTTAGTCGCGTTGCTCTCCTCCCCAG
>NW_019524813.1:5942-7211 GCF_002814215.2 Seriola lalandi dorsalis | reverse complement strand
ACACGGCCGGCCAGGTGAGCTCTTCCTCAGGTAACTTCCTCTGTTGCTTTATTCACTCCTGATAGAAGGAAGACCTGCAGGTGAGCCGCTACAGTATCGCACACCTGTACAGTCAAAACACCTGCGTCAAACGAAGACGAACACAGGTTGCTCCTCTGTGTGTGATGTCTCAGTTATCAGAGACAATAATAGGTGGTTAGTATTTGTATGATTTCTCTCTCTCTCTCTGTCTCTCTCTCTGTCTCTCTCTCTGTCTCTCTCTCTGTCTCTCTCTCTCTCTCTGTCTCTCTCTGTCTCTGTCTCTGTCTCTCTCTCCTTGTGTGGTTATTGTTTAGTGATGCTGTAGTTTCCGTCCTAGCTCAGTGAGTCCTCTGTCTGTCTCTCTGTCTCTCTGTCTGTCTTCAGGATGAGTACTCCATCTTCCCTCAGAGTTACACCATCGACGTCGACGGTTACATCCTCATCTACTCCGTCACATCCTACAAAAGGTAAAACACATTTTCTGTCTCTGTCTTTCCCTTTAATTTTTATCCCTCCACAGCGGCCACAGTCAGAGCGGCCATTTTGTTTTCAGGCTGTACGTCTCATTCTCATAGACGTAATATCTCAGTAACACCTTGACGGAACTTCTGCAGATTTGGCACAAACATTCACTTTGAATCAAGGATGAACTGATTAGACTTTGGGGGTCAAGGGTCAAAGGTCATAGCCATAATTCGAGATTTCCCACAGAAGTTATGACAAAGTTTCACACAAATGGTTAATATTTTATGACTCTGGATAAATGGCTAATTGTAGTTATTTTTATTTTGCTTCTTTCTTCTTAATTTGCTTTTGTCCTGACTTTATTTCTTCTTTGTTTTCTTTATGTTTCTGTCTCTCTGTCTCTCTGTGTGTCTCTCTCTCTGAGTTTATCGACCTGTCTTCAGTGGTTCAGAGGAAACTGGCCGACAGTGTTAACAAGCTCTTTGAGGAGACGCTCGTTAAGACTGTTGCCGTGGTGATTGACTGCTGTTTTCCCGCCCTGACCATATTTGGTAGCAGTCGGTCAGCGTGTTGTTTTTGTGCCTCTGTAGCTTCGAGGTGGTCAGAGTGATCCACGAGAAGCTGCTGGACATGGTGGGAAACGTTCAGTACGTACACACACACTCACACACACACACTCACACACACACACACACACACACACACACACACACACACACACACACACACACACAGCTGCAATATGCAATTCAATTACTGATGTGATGTGCACGCTCTCCGACC
>NW_019524812.1:592944-628773 GCF_002814215.2 Seriola lalandi dorsalis | reverse complement strand
TGTTTTTATGACTTTTTATGCCTTAATATAGTATGATGTTTTTTTGATGTTTTATGCCATACTATACTATGACGTTTTTTGTCAATTTTATGCCTTACCATACTATATCATCTTTTGGCATTTTTATGACTTACTATACTCTGTTGTTCTATGCCTTAGCATACTATGACGTTTTTATGACTTTTTATGCCTTAATAAACTATGATGTTTTTTTGACATTTTATGCCATACTATACTATGACATTTTTTGTCAATTTTATGCCTTAATATGCTATGTTATTTTCTGGCTTTTTTATGACTTACTATACTCTGTTGTTCTATGCCTTAGCATACTATGTTGTTTTTATGACTTTTTATGCCTTAATAAACTATGATGTTTTTTTTTGACATTTTATGCCATACTATACTATGACGTTTTTTGTCAATTTTATGCCTTACCATACTATATCATTTTTTGGCATTTTTATGCCTTACCATACTATATCATTTTTTGGCATTTTTATGACTTACTATACTCTGTATTTCTATGCCTTAGCATACTATGTTGTTTTTATGACTTTTTATGCCTTAATAAACTATGATATTTTTTTTGACGTTTCATACCATACTATAGTATGATGTTTTTTGTCAATTTTATGCCTTACCATACCATATCATTTTTTGGCATTTTTATGACTTACTATACTATGTTGTTTTTATGACTTTAAGCATGGAGGAGGAGGTGTGATGGTGTGGGGGTGCTTTGCTGGTGACACTGTTGGGGATTTATTCAAAATTGAAGGCATACTGAACCAGCATGGCTACCACAGCATCCTGCAGTGACATGACATCCCATTCGGTTTGTGTTTAGTTGGACCATCATTTATTTTTCAACAGGACAATGACCCCAAACACACTCTAAATCTCTACAAAACATCAGAATTTATTTATATTTTCTATTATTAATCTTAACCTGCAAAGTAATTGAAGTTATCAATTAAATGTAGTAAAAGTAAAAAGTACAATATCTTAAGAAGTATAAGTTTGCCGAAATTTATTTTTCAAAATGATTAATGATTTGACATTTTCAAATGAAATGTTTTAAAAATAATCCTTTTGCCAATATGTCTCCATTTGTAAAACATTTGGCTTTACAAGTTTCACAAAGAACACGTGGCCTTTCACGTGGCCTTCCAAAGACTGGGTGACTCAGCAGAGACCACAAAAAACCTAAGGGGAAAGGAGAAATAAGAGATTTCTTACAGACTGGATTACTGTAAAATGTGACATACAAGTTTTTAAGAATACCAAGGCATAAGTAGCTTACTTTTGAATGGTAAAGATGCTATGGCTAAACACACCCCAAAGCATCCAATAAAAAAACAACAAAGGACACTTTTCATTCTGAGTCTTTCTCTCATGACACTGCTGACATTTATTTATATGTGACAAGCATAAAATCATCTTCTACACATTGTTGTTGCCAAGATTCATTATTTTTTAAAAGTGAGTGAGCAGGTTTGGAATGTGTGTGGACAGGCAGATAAGGACAGGTCCAATTCAAAAGTATCAACATCCCTTTTGTCTTTTTTCTCTGCAATCCTTAGTTTCTTTTGACATCTATCTAATAATCACAAAAGCAGTTTCTGAGGAAGTAATGACAAAAAGACAAAAATAACACATGAACATTTTATTTTGTCTTGGAAATATTTACATTTCAGTGTCACAGCAAAGGGGGCGGAGTTGGACATGTAACGAGGTGTGAGCGGAAATTTGAAACACTACAAGAGTGAAACTACAGAACAAAGGGAAGTGACACAGAGAGAACGATGAAAAGGAGGAAGACTGGTTTCTATTGCTCTTAAGTGGATTAAATATTAAACAAGCCAGCTGGTGTGACACAACAACAAACAAGAATATTGTGAAGAACAGATCTGAAACTACTGTGTTTTTTTGTGTTGTAAAACTAAAATCCTTTCAGACAGCTAGTAGGGATTCAGCTTGTTATCGAGTTAACAAAACAGATCTCACACAAACATTACACTTACAATACAACAGAGAGTAATTTACAGAAGGGTTTCTACTGTTCCCAAGTTAAAGAGAGAAGTTCATGAGTTCTCTTTTTAAAGTTCCACTCGTACTGTGCGAATCACCTTCCTATGACCTTGAGCCTTAAAATTACTGCTAGCAGCATTCATGGACAAACATTTAGGAATGTTAACTTGCTCCCAATTGCTAAAGCCTTGACCAGCGAGGCTTTCAGGCAACAATAAAGATATGGGGTTAAGGAGAGGGCAACAGAGCAGAGTTGTGAAACCATATTACCATATCTAAAAACACATTGACAAATGCAAGCAAGGAAACATTTTGCTTCATCTCGGATTTAAGAAATTATCTTTTGTGGCACTAAACCCGGAAAGGTTAAAGACATGTGTTGGCATTTCTTGCACAGAGTTATGTATTAATTAGTGAGCTTTAGACTATCTCTCCCTCATAGCGTCTCTTCTTTCTTCACCTGAACCGCATTGGACAGGCTGTCCTGTGGCTCTGACTGTGGAGTCTGGTTCTCATTGACGAGCATGCTGAACTGAAGGTCGCTGAACTGGGAAAAGTCCTGAGTGTACGAGCCGAAGTTGTGGTTAAAGTTCATATCCATGTTGGCAAACGTGGAGTTGCCATCGGGGTCCTCCGCAAACTCACAGGGCATGTCAGTGTTGGAGTCGCAAATCGCTTCCCATAATGCAGGATTTTCTAGCAAGTGATTAAGGAGGGCTGTTTCATCAGTGCGGCTGTTTGTGTCCTGGGGCACGTTGTAACATGCTGCCCCTTGAGGCTGCGGGAAGTGGAAGGACGGCTCTGGTGCAGAAGAAGAAACAGATAGTGTTACAGAGAAAATAAATACCTGTGAGAATAATGCTGCAACAAATCATGAAGATTATAATGTTTGGTTTTAGTTTAAACTGTTTTAGGAAGCTGTTGGTGCAGTTAAATTGTATTGCATTACACTGACAGGAATACTTTGTCCTCTTTTATACCAATGAGTGTGGTTAGTTTTAGCCACGTGTACCTAATAAATTGAGTGTAAATATACTGCTGTACAGTTAAATACATTGATTGTTATTTGTACTTCAGTATGTATGTATATTAGAATTTACTTTGTATGTAGTAACTCTGTGCATATATATGTATATTAAGCATCTTGGACATTTCATATGAGAGTTTCTTATTTTACGTTATTCTAATAAGCCTAGCATACACATTATCTGTATGAGACAGTCTTCATACATGTATCATTTATTCAAATTCATGTCTAATTTAATTCAAACCCAATTCTTTTGGTGGGCATTATGAATCTTTTTAAAAGCCTATAATTCAGTGTGTTGAAAAACACAACAACACATTAATTTAGGTGTGGACACCGATATTTATCCAAGGAAAGAAAATTACTTCTAATAGGCCTTTTTTAGAGCAGACATTTGGACATGCTATAATACTGAAAAGTACTGGAGTAATGGTGTAATTCATGCTGTAATTAGTAACATGAGCAATGGCTCCGTTTCATTTAAGGTTTCCCGGGATCCATAGGGATCACAGGTGTGAATAGTACAATTAATGAAGGCTGAATTTAGCTGCTTCAGTTTCAGGGTGCAGGCCTTGTGTGTGTCTGTCACACTGTCATGTCTTACTGGGACACGGAATCTGGGCAGACACGGATCTGAATTAGTCACCCCTGACTAATTTTAGAATCGGGTAGAAGATTTGCTGTTTTGTGGCGTGCGGTATGAGGGGTGTACAGATGCCCGATTAATTGTCTTATTTATTATTGTCTTGCAGTGTGAGCAATTCCTAGGTCCGAAAACGCACAACAAACGTCTACGATCTCATGTCCCTATTGTAAACACTATTAGCAACACCAGTACTTTTCCTTCTATGACAAGTCAAAATGTCTGCTGTGAAAAATACCTACACAAACAATCCTATAATGTCAAAGGCCACTTGCCTCATTTAATCAGTTTAAACTGCTTCCACATACCAGAAAAAGCAAACATGAATAAAAGAATTTTACTGAAAGAAAGAAAAGAAAGGACGAGATCCAAGCCCCACCTGTTACACAAGGTTTCTCTCTGAAACTGATCTCCGACTTTACTCTACATTTCCGCTTCACCTCATATGGATCTGAAATGAGAAACAGTTTGGAAATACTTAAATAAACCTCCTGTTATTGTTTCTGGCCAAAATGATCTGCTGCAGCTTCTTTATAACATGTAACTTTAAGCCTTTTAGCTGACAGTACCATGTAAAAACTGATTTAAAATGATGACAGGAGTACAATAACCCTAAAGACCAGACAGTTCAGCGTCCTACAGTTCCGACTGACCTGGGTTGTGTGGCAAGTACGTGAAGGTAACAGGTTCGCTCTCCATCTGGTCTGAGATACGCCGCAGGGCGACATTGACGTCAACCTCCCCTGTGATGTTCTGGTCCTGGTAGGGCGGAGTCTTAAATACAATAGCAATCTGTCTGTGCACGTCTGTCTGGGCAAACTCCCCATTTGCCTTCCACGATCCTCGGCTGAATCTGATCTCTATGTCATCTGTGGATCAGTGATAACGGACAGAGCAGTGTTAATCAAGAAAAATTAGAAAATGACCTAAGAATTATCACCAAAGCTGACATGAGAACCCAATATTTTTCAGGTTATTGGCCTTATAAAGAAGAGGTCAAAAAATATACTAAGAAACGTCTTAAATATTGGTCAAGCCCTAATGTTACTGATTCTGACCTTTTATAAAATATGTAAATATTTTTAGTTTTCCTCTCACCTTTCTGCACTTTGTCACACAACATATAGATCTCAGTCTTTCCAGTGCAGGGACCTTTGTACTGGTTCAAACAGGTGATCTTCAGCTGCGATGTAGTTGTGGCCTCTATGAAAGAAAAAAAAACAAACGACATGCAAAAGTATGTGATTATCAGCAAATACATTTTTGGTGCAGCCAATTACAGCACATTGTGGTCAAGAGTTGTAAATGCTCAAATGCTGTTTGGCCATGTCTTACTCTTGTCATAGATTGTACTCGACACCACTGGGCTGAGACTGTCCTTTCTGCCGTCCTCCCACTCGAGCTCACACTGAAAGCACAGACGCACTGCATTCATGTCCAGGTCTTCAATGCCCTTTGTGTGACCGGCTAAGGGATGAAAAGATGCAAAATCAGTTGATACGAGGAGTCACAGTGAAGAAACTGTAGCAATATAAATAGATGGATGTATAGAAAGCTATGATTAGGTGTGTGTGTGTGTGTGTGTGTGTGTGTGTGTGTGTGTTAGCATCCCACTCACTTTTAAAGGGGTCAATATTTTGGCTACTTCTTTTCTGAAGTGAAAGGTCGAGCTCTTTCCTCCTCACACACTGGATACCAAGGTTAGCAAAGCTGCAAGTTAAAACAGGTTATAAAACAAAAAAATTTTTTGTCAGGACATTTTTTTGTCAGGACATTGTAAAAGCTGAAAAGATATGATATTAGAATCTCAGGTAAAGATGAAAATTATCTGGTACATATGACGTTGCTAGGAGAGAGATAAATGAGACATGGATGTGCACCTGTGACGCCGGTTGCTGTGAGGGTTGAACGTGACCAAACAGATTCCTGAACCATTCGGGCAGTCTTTACCCACAAGGCAGTGGGGGTGAGGCCGGTGTGGGAGGTCTTTGGTCACCAAGGAAACAGTGACTGTGACTCTTTTTATGAAGTCAATGGGACCCTGAATCTGAGAGAGGGAACAAGACAGGACAATAAAAGAGGGAAGTAGGTCAAGCATCGTCCTCCACAGCTGATGTAGGACCAACAAACATCCTGTTTCCAGCAACATTATGGCACTCACTGGCAAATCAATTTACCTTAGATATGTTCAAATCTAATCTGTGAAAGAAAAACAAGCCAACAGCAGGTGTTCCACCTTCACACACAAACATGCCAAGTGTTACAGCAGGATGAAAATAATGATAATGATCATTTCTCAAACAGACAAATAAGGAGGAGAGCCATCAAATTCAGTAAAGTAAAATACTAATATGTTAAATATTAAAACATGCACAAGATGTTGCCTGACGTAGAGTGACACACATTGCAGTCCAGCGTAGGGCTGCATCTGACACTTATTTTCATTCTCTATTAATTGTTTTGTCTATGAAATATCAAAGCCATCACAGATTCCCAAAAACCAAAGCGCAAATCCAATGATTCTTAATTGACTGTGACATATGGCAGGCAATTGTCAGAAATTGGCAACTATTTTTATAATTGAATAATTTCTTTCAGTCAAACAGCCAAATATGTGATGCTTTTCTTTGTCATACATCACAGTACACGCTGAATATGAATATCTTTAGGTTTTGGACAAAAAAGTCACTTGAAGATGTTATATTGACATTTTACAGACAAAATAATTCATCAAGAAAATAATCAGTACATTAATCAATGAAACTAACCATTTGCTACAGCCCTCGACTGAAATGATCAATCATCAAAATAGTTGCAGTTTCATTTTTTTATGATTGACTAATCAATTAATCAACTAATCGTTACAGCTCTAATCCAGAGTAGCTGCTGATCCAAGCCTTTATTTTTCTTTGTGCTGCTCCTGTATTTTTGCACATATCAAATGTTCTCCCCTCCTTTTTCACTGGGTTCTGTGTGTTATCACCAACCAGCTTTAAAAGCCTTTTTCCACAGTGTACCGTGGATAATAATCATTCCCCCTCAACCAAATTCATCAAGGAGAATAAAAGATGAAAAACAGGCAGTCATGCCAAAAAAAAAAAATCAAACCTGCCATATTAACCTAAATGTTAAGCTTGACTAACTACATTTAAAATACACAAACTGCATAAATGCAAACTTTTTTTTCGTTAATTTCTCCAAACGATGTCTTCCTTATTGAGTGATGGTGTTTGCAGGAGAGGAGATGAGTGTGTAGGAGTGTTTGTTAGTATGTAAGCTGGGTCAGACCGCCCATCTTCAACCACATTCAAGCTGGGATTTGTGGGGACTTTCTAATTGACTCCAACAACCCACATCCCTCCAGCTACGCCCTTCTACAACGTCTGCACGGGGGGTTTAAGTATCCACATCAAATAAAATCAACTGTAGGTAGAATTTGCTGGTCTCTGAGAGCTGGTAACCCCCTTTAGGGTCAAAAACGAAAACCAAATTTAACTTGTATCAACTTCATGATGACTGTACCTCTATTGCAGGCTGAGTCTTGTTGGTGTCAGTGCTGGACACGCCCAGGATGCTACCGGCTGAGCGTCCTTCACACTCGTACCGAAACCTCATGCCCCTGTCCTTGGGCTCCTCCACCACCACCAGTCTAGGCTTCTCTAGAATCCGCTCCAGCATGTCGGTGTCTCCCTGGTTCTGAGAGGAAACACCGCTGGAGCTCCTAGAGGTGGGTTGGCACAAGCCTTGACCACGGCGAGAGGAACTGGCTAGAGAGGTGGCAGCCCGGGAAGGAGGAGCCGACGTCATCTCATTGGAATCGCTCATCTGCAGCAGGGGCTGAGGGAAACTGCGAGGGGGCTGTGGAAAGGAAAAATAACACCACAACCTTACTCACAACATTACTTAATTGAGTCCCACTGAGGTTGGAAAACTGTTGGAAAAAACACCTGGTCAAGACAGCAGCATAAAAAGGTGCAGAAGAAACAACACAAATGTTTAAGGCTAAGAACAGACACAATTAAGAGGGGAGTCATTAACCATAGAAATACGATGGTCTTGAAATCGGCCAGAAATATCACATTTGTCAGTTTAATGAGCAGTTTGATTAATCGATTACTCAATCACCAGTCTTTTTTCAAGCAAAAATGAAAGCCTGAATTCTGCAAATATTTGGCTTTTTTTTTCCTGCTTTTCTTTTTCTTTCATCATTGTAAACTGAGTATTTTGGGGGGTTGAGGGTCATTTGGACTTGTGGCCAGACAAAACAAACATTTGAAGACACCTCCTTAAGTTGGGAAAACAAATATTGACTTTTTTTTAACATTTCATAGACAGAGATACCAAAGGCAAGGAAAAGGTTAAAAGTCTCTCCTCTCCCATTAATCATCTCACAACCCCTCAGGTTTGTGACTCTTTGGAGGAGCTGATAATACTTACTTAATACTGTACTTTTACTGTTAAAAAGGGGATTTTTACATTCTTCTATTGGTAGTTTTAATAGATCTAAATAAAACATCTGGGTACTTTGTGTTGGCTTCCCCTTAACATTAGAAAACATCAACTTACAATCAGAGGAAACTGATCAGTCACAGGTATGTTTTCAAAGTATATACTAGAGAACCAGATGTCTGACATCCATTATAGCAGATGACAGTGGAGGTGAAGCTTTCTAAAGTGGAACAAGCAGCAAAATGAGTCAATACATGTTTTTCCTTCATACATGTGCTTTGTATCAGTGCATAGAGTTAACCATGTGCTCTTTGACTCCTCCTTGCATTTTCATGTCTTTTTTTTCCGTTAGACCACAGGCCATCAAGCTTTTCCGCTCCCACACTGCCTTGGTGTTTAATACCCATCTCTCCGTTCTGCTTTTACTTTCTCTCTCTATCTGCCTATCATCAATCACACGTTTGTGTCCAGTAGGGCCTCCAGTGGCCTTAATGTAAAACTATCACAAACCAAAGTTTTAGTCCTTATTCTGTAGCATCACTTTTACAAAAGATGAATCATCAAACCTGCAGGGAACAAAGAAGTAAAGAAGTTGACTCCTTTCGCACCCGTGTAGCAGTTAAATCAGGCTGAGGGCTAATTAAACCGTTGCCGCAGAGATCTGGATGATGCCTCTGCATGAGATCATGTTTCAAAATATCCTGTCGAGCCACAGATGTCTGCTACCGTGTTAGCTTGTAAATCTAGACATACCTGTTCGACCTTAAAACCACTGGAGCTAAACAAAAGCCTGGCAGATTGAGCCAGTGAACAGGAAACAGGAAGTCAGCTAGACATGCTGTAGATCGACCAATTGAAGAAGCAGTGTGGCGCGAAGAATCCAACCTCTTACCCTCGTTGGGTTTGGCTTGTAAACAGAGAGGACAGCAAACTGAAAGTAGGAGTCAGATTACAATTCTTCCAAGTCGTCTAACCGCTCCTCCCCCTCCTCTGCTTTCTGCCTCCACCCACAGAAAAGCATGCTGGGGAGGTGTGTCAGCCTCTCACAGGCCGCAAACACTCATGACTTTTTATCAAACGGTTTACACACAAAAAACTCCCAAATGCAGCAATCGCACATGTTTAGATCATTTGCTAACAAAGAGTTAAAGCAGCTTTCTGGTGCCCTAAAGCATTTATACCCGTCTGTGCAGGCTACTGCGTCACTACACTCTTATCAGATTACAACACTTCTCTGTGCCGTCTGTAAACCACGTGCTTTATGGGAAGAGCCTGACCTGCCTGGGTGCCTAACTGCTGCTCTGCACAACAACAAAAGACCCATCTGCAGGCTGCACATGTACAACACTGCAGTTTATTCCACAAACATTTAACCCTTCAGAAACCTCCTCACTAAAACAGAAAGGAATCCCAAAAGAAGCTTCTTCTATTGTTGGGGGTAACACTCATGAGTTTTCAGCAGCAACATGAAGTCAATATCGATGAAATAACTGACTGTATCACACTGTATGTGAACGTTTGTACCCGCACAGATCAATTACTAGATAGCAAAGATGGCTGTATGTGGTCTGGGGTTGCAACTCATGACTGTTATGATCAGCACTGAAGCTGCTGATTGTTGTTTTATTTCATATCTGGGTCTTTAAAATGTCAGAAAATCTTGAGAAATACTGTTTACAAGTTCTCAGAGCCCAAGGTAACATCCTTGACATGTTTGTCTGACAGACTGTTTTGTCCAACCAATAGTCCAACATTCAATTAACAATGATATAAAGCTGAAAAACAATTAATTATAAGAGTTGTTGTCAGAAGTTATTGTCTAAATCTGTTGAAAAATCAACAATTCTATTAATCAACTATTTGTTTTTAGCTTTACTGTCGTTTAGTTTAAATAACGATGAGCTGCTTAAAGACAGTTCTGGTAGCAGAGAAAGATGCCTGAATTAAGTTTTTAAAATGACCTTTGAATTCAGTCTTATTTACAACTTCTGTGATACTCAATGTGCAATAATCTTTTGGAAAGGGAGCTATTGTGTATAACTAACAAGGTTTCTGCAGGGTTCACCAGGTGGAAGACATCACATTGAACACAGTTTAATACATTAACTATAATCAGTGACAAACAGTTGGGATGAAAAGGCCCAAAATTATTTACAAAGTGCATGAATTTACTGATAATTATATCACAAATTTGCTACTGTTTTTAATTCCCAGCAGTATATTGAAATATTTATCACATCATTGGAAATATCATTAATTAATCAAACAACCTTTGTTAAATCTGGACCTGGATAAACAGCAAAAAATGGATGGATGGATATGAATTTCACAAGGTCAGTTTTTTGCGAAAGACAAAAAATACTTTTCAACACCTGCAGTTACCCTGTAATAAATTGCCCCATTTGCCCACAACTGGCTACTCTTTCTTTTAGCACACCGCCCACACCTGAAAGAAACACCTTCATGCTTGACTGTTGGATGTTGCAAATACTCAGGAAACCACTGAGGTAGAAACCGTACAAGACCAGACACAACAACACAAATGACAGCACTGGTACAAATACACAAAACTCTAAGAGCAAACTCAGGGATGTTTTTGAACCCACTCACCAGATGTGCAGTGCCCCTCGACACCAGCACCGGCCGTGAAGACTGGGAGGAGCTCTGTCGCACCGACATCCTGGGGTGCTGGCTGCGCGGCAGCTCAGAGAGGTCAGTGGGAGGGGGACAAGGTCTAGGGAGGGCAACTGATTGCTCACTGTCCTCTTTGATGATTTCATCAATGAGATCTATAAAATACATATACACACATATATATATATATATATATATATATATATACAGTTGACAAACAAATAGCATCTCAAATGGAAAATTAGCACTGATCCCATGTTAATCTACAATGTCTGAGAACAATTATTCTAATCCAGATTTCATGACTGGTAATAAATAAATGTTAGGCACTTTTCATGTAACCCAAGGACACTTTATATACAGAAAACAAGCAAAAAATCTATGTTAGTGAAAAAGGTTGGCTAAAAACAAAGGATATAAAATGATATGGTGATGGTAACACTTTATTTTAAAGTCCCATTATTACTTAATCATTTCCTGAAAGTTTCCTGGAAAGAATCATTCAGTTTGGTTTCAATTACAGGAACTTACTTGTAATTACAACCAAATCATATAGTTCTTTCCAGGTCTTAGATTATTTGGAGTTCTACTATTATATTGAAAACAGGATATAATAACTAAACTAATCACAAGACATGATTCATCAGGATCCAAGTGTATTGCCACCTTGGCTAAACCCTTTCCTGAAGAAATCCCTGTGCTTGAGTATTTTGTACTTCTGTATTCATATTACATATGTGTCACGCTCGGTACTGTTATGTTTGTATATATTAACTTAGGTGTCGTTTACTCCACACTATCTTTTATCTTCTGTATCAGGACACTTCAAAGTGCTTTATCCTGTTAATACCATGACCAGTTACCAAAAAAAAGATAACACATTGTGTTCAAGGAGTTAATTGAATCCCAGGGATGGAAGAAGTACTCAGATCATTCAGTCAAGTAAAAATACCAATACCATAGTTTCAAAATATATTACAAGTTAAAGTTTACTTTCATAACAAGCAAAAGTACAGGAGTATTGCCAGTAAAATACACATGAATTATCAAAGTAAAAGTACTTGTTCTGAAGTTTTAACTATTCTATTAGTAGTTTAGTCCAGTGAGTCCCAGGCTAAGGGGTCAGGCCCCTTCATAGGGTCCCCAAAGAAATCTAAGGGGTTGTGAGATGATTAATGTGAGAGAAAAGAAGAAAAAACAAAGTTCTAAGATACTAATTCATATTCATTCATTTGGGCTTTTCTCTAATCTTTAATTTGGTTGAGAATTTTTATTTGGTTATTTAAATTAAACCATCTGAGAAGTTGAGAGAGGAAGTCACTCTTTACTGGAGCAAAAGACAACTGTGACAACTAGACACTGTTTTACTGTAGACTCTCACATCAGAATGGTTGAAGACTACTGATTTAACCTTTAACCTTTAAAATACAACAGTCTTTTACCAGCTATAAAAAGGAAGAAGAGGAGGAAGAAATGTATAATCTCTCTTTCTGAAATGTAATGGAGTAGACGTACGTATAAGTAGCATTAAATTGAAATTCTCAAGCAGCCTGCAGTTTCAAGGTACCACTAGTATACTAAAACACAGTACTCGAGTAAGCGTGTTTGGTTACCTTCCAGTGAAAGTTAACCAGTAAAAGGACCGCAGGTCTTGCTGCCAAGGTTACCTGCAGTTAAATTTACGTTCTGATTTAGACCTGTGGTTGAGGTGTGTCTGACACTTGCAACCCAAACAGAAACTAGAGTTTCCTGCAGCCGTGCCATATATTAACAAAGAGGTTTTAAAACATGTCAAATGCATTTGGAGCAGTCTACTTTTCTGCTGATGGCCCAATAATCAGCAACAAATGTTTATAATCAAGTAATTGTTTAAGTAATTTTTTTAAAGAAAGAATGTGAAAAATGGTGAATATTTTCTGGTTTTCTCATACTTAACCTGACAGTAACTGATTATCTCTAGGTTTTGAAAGCCAATCATAATAATCTGAATGAATAAACTTAGGGTTTTGGGAATTGTGATGGTACTTTTTAACCTTTTTCCTCACATTTCATAGACTTAGAAGTCAGTTTCAGCTTTTTATGCAATTTATATTTTAAACTGAATGCTTAATCATGCTGTTAAGTTTTCTGAAATGTTATTTTGTCTTGTGTTTCGTTGATTTGTTTAGTTCTGCACCTTCCTAACCAGAGGCTGTGTGTGAAACATTACAGCACGAGATAAGGAAGCAGAAATACTAATGATGCTTTACTTCTCCTTCTGCACAAGGTCAACTTAGGTCATACTTTGCCTTACAACATACACATGCACGACTCACCATACTCATACTCGGTGAGTCCATACTCACCGAAGTCTGACACCCCCCGCTCTGCAGGACAAACAAAAAGCAAACTGTCAGTCACCACAATAAAACACAACAGTTGTGGTTGTAAATGTTGAAGTTGCACAAAGCAGAGAAGTAACAGTGGGAGCGCAGGAGCCGGGTAGGAGCGCTCTGATCCCGGGAATGGGTGTTGGCTCCTCTGCTCTGACAAATCACATGCCTGAGGATGATGTCAGCTCTCACACACAAACACACACGCACACATATATACACAAACACACAAACATAAGAACTAACACATAAAACCTACCCGAGGTAGGTTGAAGATGGCTGACGATGTCCATGTCTTTCATCGCATGTAAGGAGTCCTTTCAGACCATGAACCCTGCTGTCGTGTCCTTGAATTATTTCCAAACCGAATAAATCCCGGTATTCAGGCGTCTGTTCTCGGTCAAATCTTCTCTCTTGACTTTAAAACAGCTCGGATAAGTACTCGTCAGACGAGACAGCAGCTCTGAGTGTTTGTGCCAACTCGTGAGAAAGTGTCACACCGACTTGGGAGCATATCTCGAATGATGTCTAGAGAATATTTTGCCTGTTTTGTTTCCGCAGCAGCCTCGGCCGATGGGCTGGATCAGGGTGTGGAAATCCCCTCAACGTCACGTCGACTCTCTGACGGGAAAACCCCCTGGGACATCAGGTACCCCTCCGTAGCCTTATTATGCTTCACGCAATGTTTTACTAATTTGAATATCCACCGTTTTCATCTCAGAAGAACATCCGGACCGAAAAAACGACACTCTTTTCCATTAAGTAATCTTACCGCACGCCTCAGTGCTTTTTTGTTTTTACTCAGCTTCACTGCAAGTGCAATGCAAATGCAATGTAAAACAATTGACAACTATTTAAATGAGCCTCCAATCCCAACTCGCAGTGCTGAAATGCCGGAGCCAGCGTTTCCCCGATAAATAAATGAGGGATTTCTCCTGGTTGCATCATGCGGCTCTCCTGCTGCTGCGTCTCACCTCTTCTACAAATTGGAGAAGCGGGAATTCCTAACTGTATGAATAATTACGGTTTTCAATCTACACCATCAACCGCCATGCACGTGTAGTAATTGACCTTAAAAAAGTTTCTATTTTCACCCTTTGATGAGGTTACGGGGCGCAGCAGTGACACCTACTGTTCATATAGACGAGTTAACGGAAAAGGAAAGCGAAAGCTGAGGCGTTTAGGAGAAGCAATGATTCAGCGAGGGCCAGAAAAAACAATAATGGATAGATAATCATCAGCTGCAGAGGTTGCTGATAAGCTGGAGTTGTCAGAAAGATATGTGACACTACAGCTGGACAGTCTGACCCTGTGCTTTCTGTTTCAAAAGCGCAAAAAGTCTGAGTGAAACTTCAGAGAGCCTGGGATGATTCACAAGATAGGAGAGCAAAATAGGCCCTGGACCAGAGCCTCTGTAAGAGTTGACTTAATATTTTGTGTTAGAAAGCCTTTCAAATGACTTCAGAGATGGAAAATCTGCAAAGACATACAACATGACCACAAAGACGCACAGAGGCCACATCAGGAGATCCACAATGACAGAGATAACAAGCGACCACAAAGAGACACAAAACTGTTTAAAATTTCCAAAACAACCGTAAAGACACAAAAAAGGCCACAAAGAGAGAGACGCCAAGCAACACAAAACCACCACAAAGACACAAAAAGTGACCACAAAGTAACCCAACACCAGTACTGCAGAGGGACAAAAGTGCCAAGCCGTTTGTAATTGTTTTGTATGTTACATTCTGGGTTGGGGTCTAATTGTCTTAAAAATCTGCAGGTTCAGTTCGGCCCAGCATTAGGCTTGTTGTTTCTGTACATGATTCATGAAGGAAAGTGACACCATCTTTAACATATGAACCCTGTCACCTGGTAGATGCATCATTTGTGTAGGCTAAAGTAAAAACTGCCACTTGGCCTCACATTACTCAACCCCTAACCTGATGACCAGACTAAATTGCCATTATTTTGCTTCATTATAGAAATGAATATTACAAACTATAATGTCTAAACGTCCAACCTTCTCATCTTTCCACACATACAGGGGAAAGACCGATCGAATCAGTTGAGTTAATTTATCAAGCAAGAATACCAAATATTTCCTGGTTTCAGTCTCTTGAATGCGAGTATTTTTGCATCTGTCATTTTTATTTCTTTGTAAACTGAACCTATGAGTTTTAGACCTTTGGTTGGACAACATGAGCAATTTGAAGTCATTGAGCATTTCTCACATTTGCCTAGACAAAAAAAATTAAGCAGGGGAAAATAATGTAACTATGCATTAGTTGCAGCCCTAAACTCAGACCTTTAGGGTGAAAGAGTACAAAAGGCCTGTGCATGCTTCATAAGCACACAAATAAAGTATATTTCCTGTAACATCAATAAAACTCAATGTGAAAAATGAAAGGTTTCATGCAATGTTGTTCTTGGACCCAGTGCGGTAAATAAAAATAGTAAATAAAAAAAGCTTTGCATAGACATTTTAAATCACACTTAAGTTTTACTATAAACATGAATGCTCAAAATTTAATATGTACCAACATGGAACCCTCTTTGTTTCAGGATTTACAGCACCCAAACTCAGAACAAGAGACACTGTCATTCTTCCAGTACACACCTGACTGTCTCCACTGTGTCTGTCAAGGTGATTGGGCTTGGAGTGTGAAAAAAATTGAAAATCAGACATCCAGCCGAGAGGGGAAAATAAAAATTAGACTTGCAAATTAGGTATTGCTAGACAGTTTTGACATCTGTATTATTAACATGACAAGCTGAGATTCTGTACAGTTTGAGGACATACAAAAGAATGTTTCAGTGACTGAAAAACAAAAATTAAGTAATTGACAATATTAATATATTTATATTAATACCAACAAGGCTGTTATTTTTTTTATGTTCAAGTTTAGAATATTAACCATTTGTTTAAAATTGAGGGTAGTAGTCACTGTCTTGTGGGTAGTGTCCTGTAGGGTCATCCATCTCACCACCTCTCTTCTTCATCCTCCATCGTGGCTCAGGACCTTTCCAGTTTCCTCCAACACTACTCACCAGTTTCCAGGCAATCCGAAACACGGTGCTCACATGGAATGAAAAGAAAATTTCACAAGGAATCTACACAAAGAACAAAAGTTGCACTTGGCCTCTTTCTTCCCTGTATAAAAAAAGACATAGTATAACTGCGACCCGTTCCCCTCCCAACCTCTACTCCAGGACACTGATACCCTCTGATAAATCATACAGAATACAGTACATCACGTTTTGTTTTACTTCACTTGAACCGCAAAACGAGAGGGCGGGGATGGGCGGGAAACAGAAATAAGAATTTACCAAGTCTACATTGAATATGATTCTCTGTGGATCCACACAGAAATCAGAGGGAACAGTTGAACTGCATTTTTTTGTAGCGGCGTCCATGACAGCTAAACGACAACTCCTCTCCCTGCCTAATTTCCACAAGTCCTCTTCGCCCCAGCAGTGAGGGCCAGGGAGGCAGATAAGGGCGCAGTCTTTTTTTAATCGTTCTTCTTCTCCCCCTCTGGCTTGTCTGTGATGGCGGCGGCCACGGCGGGAGCAGCATCTGCTGTGTTGTTCTGGTCGTGGTCAACTCCACTGGTGCCAAACTCGTTGACCCTGTTGGGATCGACCCGATAGATCCAGCGCTGGTAAAGGTAGATGAAGAATACTACATCTGCAGGAGAGGAAACAGATGTTAGTCCAATGAGAAATAAGTAATTAAATAACTATTTGCCATCAAGTAACAACCGACCTTGTTATAGTGGTTCAATCAAACGTGTAAAAAACCTTTCCCATGTTTACAACTTAGTAGCATTCACATTAGTAAACAACTCAAAACAGTTGTACGATTGCACAGTGGGTTGTGAGAGGGTTAAAATGAATATGTATTGGCAATATAGCTCGTAAGTGTGGCACTGTCCATTTTATCTAGTTGTAAAGTGTGAGCTTCAATAAAACTCCACAGTCCATGTTCTTCGTTTCAACCTTTTACTAAAGAACTCTTTCAAAACAAAAAAAAGAAAAAACGGTAACAAAATACTTTAACATGCTAGACAAATAATCCTAAATAAATCCTAATTAAGCCTACCGCAATCAAACTGCAACGCAGGTTATCGTTAGCAAATCAAAAACAGCAAAATATAAATTGTTTACTAATATTTGTATACATGGCTGAAACAACACTATAACCATTAACCCAGACATCCCCTACCAAAAAACCCCTATTAGATCTCCCTTTAATAAAAGGGTCACTTTCCTCCATCATATCATCAAGACTGACAGACTGAGCCCACTTCACTGACCACTGAGGGGAAAAAACATCAATAGCTGCCTGATACACATTTAAAGAAGTCACTTGATGAGCTGAAAACTCAAAACAATGTCACTGATAAAGCCTAAAAAATGTAGAAAAAAAACATATGGATCAAACTAGCAGACTTCTTACATGATGTAAAGTAAAATAAAGCTAATTACTCCACACAGTGCTATTTAGTGTTAAAATCTCTAACTCTAGCTTGGTTAAATATAATACGTCTTCATATTTAATTATAATAAAACAGCCCCTAATAAATTGTCTGGTAATATCAAAGGGCACTGAGCAAATCAGTGAGATCTAGTGAGCTGACACTAGGTGGAGTTAGAGGATCTTTTATAAGACATGCTGAGACGGACATCAAAAGGTTCATGGTGATTTGGACAGTTGGTCCAAATACAATTCCATGAGTGACAATGATTCTACATTTCCTCTGAGGTCAGTGTGCTCAGGTCGAGACAGAAGGGCCAGAAAGGAGAACAGCCTTTCCTTTAAACAAACAACAAATCTCCCTGGATGAATTGCCTATTTTAGCTGCCACCATGCTGAGCAATGAGTTGAAACCACTTCCAGCAAAACACTGCACGACTGAGCTCATCTTCATCGAGCTACAAACTCAAAATGGCTCCTCTTCAATGTGGGCAGAGGAAGCTCACAAAACAGCTTTTACTTACAATGGTTGATTTAGGTGATAATGTAACTTCCCCTGATCCAAGTAAATTCATAGAAAAATACTCTATCAGAGGAGACGTACCATCTCTGAGGCATCCTATCCTATACATCATGGGCATCTTGATGACGAAGGCAAACAGGTCATCAATAAAGGTATTGAGAGCCTTGTAGGTGAGCATCCTCCATGGGAGGTGGGCCACAGACTTCATTTTGTAGTTGATGAATAGCTGTGGCGTCATTGTAATGAAACCTAAAGCCAAAAAACAACAGAAAAGAAGGAACTGGTTAGGTCATATAAACACTTTTACAGCAGAGGTAGTACAATAGACTGCAGGCGACATCACTGAGTGAACCCGTATGAAGTCTATTAATACATGGCACATTGGCAGAGGCCATTGGGAAATGGGTACGTAACCATGATGCAAGTATGAAAACATTAGTTGTGTGTACATCCACTACAATAATAATAATCAGCTGTATCTCTGGCCTTTAAAAAGATTTATATAAACATGAACAAAACCTGCTGGACACATGTCACCAGAAGATAAAATCAAAAATGGAGAACAAGAATAAAATAGTAAAACAGGAACAGTTAAGAATGAGTACAAGATAAAATATCATCTTAAAAACATACAAAAAGTGTCTATGTGCTACTTGTGTTAAATCTGATCATTATCATCTTTATGTGATCATCCTTTTCAATAAAATCTGTTAGATGTGTTTCATTTATTCAAAATGGACTTATTTACTGAATCAATGAAAAACACTGATAGCCTTCATAATTTCTTGTTAACTTCAGTATTTTGGGGATTAAAATTAAAAAAAGCGGATCTGTTAGAGATTCCTGTCCAATTTGTTTGTCGTTGTTCTATATGCTTACCAGTGCCCTCTGCATCATTTGATGTATATTAACTAATCCATGGGCAGTTACATTGTACACCCAAATCATCAAGATTATTTCTAATGGGAAAACGCCCTTCCTCTTTCCTGAGTTCCTCCTTTTCCTCCATGTTTTTATTTTACTAATAAAACAATGGCTTGCTTTGAAATGAAATGAAAATGTGCTATCCAAATTATATTGTAATTATATGGTTTTTCATTTATACTTTGAGTCCCCTTTTTTTCTTATTTTATTGGTTTCACTTAATTTACCTACCATATGAGCCAAGATTTGTTTTGTTCTGTTAGTTCTTCATTGACTTACTGTAGTATGTCGTCCTGTGTTACATTATCTTTCTTATCTTTTGGGAACTTACATTACAGTACATTAAATCCTGCTTATATGCCATATGCCTATGTCTAAAGTTGCAACACAATATCAATGTTCCTCTATTTAAATGCAGTGGTATATAAAACACTTCAGATAAACTTACCAAAGGTTAACAAGAAGCCATAGAGCATGCTGAGTACCCATGAGTACCAGCCTTTGTGTTCTACATACAATAAACTGTAGACCGCATAGCAGCCGAACAGTGGGTAGAGGAGCCACGACAGGTACTTGAAGGCCATCTGTTCCCAGGACAAGAGAGAAAAGAAGTTATTGATCAAATCAGAGACGGTAATAACAAATTGATTTATAAAAGCAAACCGATAAGTGTACAAGACACACTCAAGATATTCTATTCATCCTAACACAGAAATGTTTATTTAGGCTTGTCTGAAGTTTACAGAAGTGAGAGTAAGAGTTTGATGATAAATCTTTTTCTGTCATCTGGTATAAAATACAATTCCCTCTAAATGTAACTTTGAAACCAGTGTCTTCTGAATGTGGTCAATGTTTGCAGTTTAACTTACATCGTCATAGATTTTGGTTGAAGACTCCACATATGTTGACTTGTCTTTGAATACCAATCTTGGGAATAGCCCTGCGATTTTGTTCTCTCTGTCCAACTAGTGAAAGACAAAAGTAGGTGAAAAACATGTGAATTACAATTAACAAACATACTTTATTCACAGCTTAGCTCACACTTTTTTGGTTGAAGTTGAGCTCATCAGTGAGACAGACTGAATTAGGTTGGTCTTTTAAAAGGGCAGAGGACAGGAACCCACAGGCTCAAAGGTTCAGACTTTTTTCGAGAATTACTGTTAAGCAAACAATATTGTGCATAAAAAATTTTTTAAAAAAGTGTTGTTCTGACTTACTCTGACGTCCATGACCTTGGTGATCTTCCACAGGTCAATAAGAAGGCCGATGAAGACGCTGACCTGCACCACAAAGTTGGTTTCGTTGTCCAGTATGTACAACAGCACCACCATGGACTGAAAAACTCCAAATATGATGGAGCGCACCGACAGACCTTCTAGAGACTGTCTGCTGTTCCAGAACTGGATATCTGCGGAGGAGATGGCGGGGTGAGGTGAAGCTGGAGATACATAGACACTGTGCAACTATTATTTTGTTGTTTTAAAAAAAAGAGTCCTGGTTACAGAGAGGCTGTTGTGACCTTACCGTTCTTGAAGGCAAGAAACTCGAAGATGCTGTGCACAATGGAGACTATAATGGTGAGTCCCAGCAGGTACGGATTGGTTTCCAAAAGGGCCACCTATAGAGAGAGAGGGTTTCATCTCAGGTTACAGATATAACACAATCTCAATTTTGATATTCGACCAGAAAATCCACAGATTTAGCTGTAGCAGTGCCCACATAGCAGTTCTTATTCATATGACTAAAGTACATGTCCTGGTATTCGAGACGAGATTCATAAGCAACTCGCTATACTGCAGTACTATTGTGATACAATTAGAGCTGCAACCAACGATTATTTATTAATCTGAAGATTATTTTTTCAGTTAATTGATTATTCATTTTGTCTATAAAATCACAAATACTGAAAATGCTGCAAGTGTTTCCCACAGATCAAGGTGAGGCCCACAAACGTTTTGTTTTGTCTGATCAACAGCACAAAATCCAAACACATTCACTTTAGTATCATGTGCAACAAAGGAAAACATCAAAATGTTTATTTTAGAAGCTAAACCAAAAATACATCTCTCATCACATCTAATATATTTTTCTGTCTCTATGACCCTTGACCTCTTACCTTGACAGAGTCTTGGTCTTCGTCAGATTGCTCATAGGTGTCCTCAGGCAGGAAATTCCATGGCGAGCGAGCGTTCTGGGCAGCGTACAGCTGCCAGCGCCACAAGGACAGCGGGCAGTAGGTGAGGCGCAGTGGGAGTTTCATCAGGGTCTCATTGATGGGATAGTAATCCTTCTGAAGGTTCCAGTAGTCGTTGAAATACACGATGGGGTAGTAGTCTCCACTTACTGCATCAAACTTAACATCTAGTGGTAGAGAGGGTAGAAATGTCACAGATGGTTGGACACAAAACTTTAGAAAATTGCAGTTGAAACCTTTTAAAACATTTACGGCATAGTGCAGCATTGCAAAAAGGTCAGTAAGATTAACTCACGCTGGTCTAGAGGAGCGGGAACAGAGCCTTTGACCCAGGCCGTGTGGTCATCTACCATGTTGATGGTGAGGTTGGGGTGCCAATGAGAGATAATCTCCACTGGACCGTGGCTCTCTGCCCGCTGAGAAGAAACACATTTGATGACACAGTTTCAGATTGTTGTATAGAATGAGTCAAATCCAACGAGTCTAGACCTTGATATTTCAAATATCCATTCATAATACACAGTGTACAGTACTACGGCCTGAATGATACTGGATTTCTGAGGCCAATATTGAACACAGAGTAGGACATTATACATTTAAAAAAATGACCAATGCTTTCTGGTGGTCAAACAATGTAATGTAGACACTATTTAAATTACCTCAAATCTAGTTTGCCATTTGTGTCCTGCCATTTCTTGTTATTTATCAGCCAACATTATTATATCTGCTGCTTTATCAGTCCAGCTCTATGTTGTACAATAAAATAAAACAAATATACCAACCTTGATCATTTCAGGATCTGCTTCTGTCTCTCCTGTTAGCAGATTCTTGGTCTTCATAAACTTTCTTCGCTTGAATTTATTCAGCACTGACAGAGTAAAAAAGTAAAGGTTAACTCTTAGGAATCAGTATATATATTATTATTTTACTACTTTTGTAACAGCTTTTGTTTAAAGTTTACAATATATGTGCTTACTTCGTGTTGCATGAACTGTTGCCAGTCTGCGATATTGCCCCTTGCGTTTGGGGTCTGGATGGAATCCACTTTTAGTGAAGTAGACGTGAATGTAAAGGGAACCATTCTGCTGTACTTTCTGCAAGCACACACCACACAGGGAGAAATCTTGATTTCAGGTAAATACACATCCATATTACAATTCTTTCAGTATCTACTTGTCTTTGCTGTCTAACACAGGTCCCCTCTCACCATCATCATACAACTACTGCCTGTCACACCTCCCCCTCCTCTTATGTTGCACCTCCCCTCCATCCTCAGTCAACCCCACCTCTGGGATGTCCATCTCCATATTGTGCTGGTAGCAGCCGTCCCCACTCTCCCCCATGTTCCAGTCTCCATAGACCAGGTCCCTGTGGAACCAGAACAGGGCCTCTGTGTTGTTGAAGTCAGAGAACACCTCCTCCTGGGACACGTACACATACAGGTCCTGCAGGCACGGTGAGAATAAAAAGGTGTTTATGATATTACAGAGCCAGGGGAGAGCGAGACAGTTATTTCACAAGGAGAGATGCCACTGGTTTGCTGGCAAGATACTTAAGGAGAACATAGTGTGAGGAGTGTTTAAAATGGTACAGCTTCAATTCAATTAAAAATGTTTACTGAAACAGCTGGCCATTTTATGAGGAGGGGATAGGTGTAATACCATGAGGGTGTCCTTGGGGAAGAGGTTCCTGCTGGGTACCCGAGGTGCCCCAGCCGGTGTGTTGGGGTCAGGAGTGGACGGCCCTCGGCGAAACCAGGTACTGATTGCCCAGATTATGAAGATTCTGGAGGAATGAGAAGAAACAGAGCCAGAGGAAAAGAAGATTAAGTAAAAAGGAATTAAAAAAAAAAAAAAATTCGATAAAAGAAAGAAAAAAATATAAAAGAGCAGAATGGGGTGATGAGTTGGAATAATACTTTGTTTGTAAATGGACATATACTGGGTACATTAGCATAAAAAAAGTCAGACTGAATTTGGTTTTGACCCTTTTTCTTGAGATCTGAAGAACTGCGACAGGAGAGTCAAACCAAAAGACAGCTAATCTGATTAAACTGTATTCAGTCAAACTGCTTTACATTCTTTAGGAGAGACGTTTTCTTGCAACATAAATCAGTCATAGGTCAAAAGAGACAAGCTTAGGAGTAAAAGAGGAACACAGAACTGGCAATGTTGTATGTATGTATGTATGTATATTGCTGACGAATCTTTTCATTTTCAGATTCCAGCCTCCCGTTTGTTTGCTTGTGCAGTTTTTCCCACAGAATGGATGTAATGCAGTGGCGTTAGCTTCCTAAATTAATCATTAAATAATACCATAGACAAGGTGCGCCACTGCAAATATTGTAATCGTACTAATAAAATAAATAAACTGATAAAAAATAAAGAATATATACAGTTCTCTCTCCATGTTTGTCATCAATCTCCCAAAGCAGCAGTGACTGCTGTCCTCCTCCTCCTCCTCTCCTACATCTCTCAGCTATCCCTTCCTTGCCCTCTCTTGTTGCTTTAGCTGCCACAACAGCACTGGCTGTAGTCTGGCAAAATTCGAAACAAATTAATTGGATAACTAAATCAAGCCAGTCAGACTGTTCAGCTTTCCCATGTGTGTTTTTGGCACTCTTTTTTTGCTAATAGCTCTGATCGAGACTGTCAATATTCATCTGGATTGAGGGAGAAGATATTCAACAGCAATTGAGTTACAGAATTAAGATTAACGTTATCCACTTGCACAATCTGTCGATATTGACTAGCAGCTATGCTAGCTGTCTTCTTTGCACGGAAACTCCAACAACAATCGTTCCTGCCATGCATGATCATGTTTTGATAGTGTGTGCATGACGGAGCAGAAGCTATTAACTACCTGCTCTACCATATATATAAGAAAAATCTAACTCACTGATTCATTCATTCACACTTGGACTACCATCAAACACTTGTAAGTTCCTACTTCTGAGCTCAGGTGTCTTACATGCAACAGTTTTCTGAGGAATATTTTTTATAGGTGATGAATGGGAGTATTTACATTTTATTGCCCACATTTGTTCCTGGACTAATCTCAGAATCAGTTACATTAGGTTCTGGTGTTTTATGGATTCATAAACAATAGTGCGGGAATTGTAAGTTTTTGTGAACTGGCTGAATATTGACAGATGTATGAGAGCAATTTTACCTAATAAATGCTGGAAATAGGGATCATTGCTATTAAAAGTCATATACTTTTCCGACATGTGCTTTCTTTTTTTTTGCTTTTACAAATCATGATACTGAAATATGTGAAATAGTTTGAGCTAAAGCCTGGGATTTTAAATGGTTAATATTTTTAATCTAGGTAATGGACCTGTTCTTTTGCTGATTGGTTGGCAAAGTAACTGCTTGCCTAAGACAAGAAAAACAACCATAGGCATTTATTCAAATCAGGTGGCAAAAAATACTACATTGGTACCAGCATTTTAAAAAAGCACTGTACATTTGGTTATAAAAGGAACATCTCAATGGAATTATTTGATTCTTGAATCTGCAACAGTTAACAGATTCAATTACTTGTACTCACTTACCGACATTTTAGTGCACAGGTTTTCGTCAGGTAAGGCACAAGTGACTGACTGTGCAGATATTTTTTGGTTCATCCACCACAGTCAGAAAGTAGCACTTACTGAACAACTGACTAAATACAATGGACAAAAATAGACCATAAATAGAGATCTGTTTAGAAATCTGACCCTTGTAACACCACGAAGTCCAGTGAGAACTAATTTTCATGCACGTCTCACTTGTTTACTATAAAAAATTAAAAAAACTTTTTTAAAAAGGACAAATTTGGGTAAAATTGCAGCTTGAGAAGCAACGCAGACTGTATACTCTGCAAAAAGATCTGCAACCGAGGTAAATATATAAGGGCAAACTGAAATTCAGCCGAGCTGTGGATTTGCACACGATTTTCTGTTTACTTGCCACTTTGATATGAATTGTCATACTACCATAATATATCTCATGTATTTAATTAATCATTACACCCATAGTATCACAGTAAGCTTTTATCAGTGGCAGGCTTTCCGCTTTTAAGAACGAGCCTCCCAGATTAAAAGACAAAGAAAAACTCACCTGAAAAGGACTCCTTTAATGACCTGCCATGCATTAGGTGCTTGTTGCTGCTGTTGCTGCTGAGGGTCCTGTGCATTTCCAGCCGTCTGCACAGTCTGGCCATCTGTTGGCGCAACAGTTCCATTGCTGCTCACCTACAGCCATGAATACACACCAACACATGCTTAATGACCTTTGTGTTGCAGCAGTTAATTGACACTAATTTCAGACCTGTCACTCCATGCTGTGCTAAAGTGAGTAAATAGCGGCAAATAGTATGTTTTCAAAAAAAGATTACAGGAAATTTGCAATTAAGCATATGCTTAGAAAGTAATACATCAGATTTGAAAATTAACAAGAAATACATTTTCATTCGAGCTGCAACAATTAGTCAATTAATTGATTAGTTGATATAACAAACTTAATTTGCAACTATTTTAAATTAAAACATTTTTTAAAAAGCATTTGCTGGTCCAAGGCTCTCAAAAATGAGAATTTGTTACTTTTCTTGATCTTAAATTTCTTCAATAATACCTCAATATATTCGGTGCCTTTTAGACTGTTTGGAAAAAGTATGACATTTTTAATATTGACAGTTTTCTTCCTATTTTCTGATGTTTAATTGACCAAATCATTAATTGTTTAATCATATTCTCTTGCTCCGGCTTCACAAATATGAGGATTTGCTGTTAGGAGGAAATAATATATTTGGGTTAACATTGTTCTGGTCAAACAAAACAAGCTATATGAAGATATTGGGGCTCTGGAAAACAGACGCATAAAATTACAGGACTTTTAAAGAAACTATTATACCTACACTAATCAATCTGGCAAAACATGTATTAACAGGCTACTATTCAACTACCAGGACACATTTATGTTATAATACTAATAAAACTTTTGTAGTTTTGACATGATTTAAATAACTCTCATGTTCAAATTCATGTAAGCATCAGCAAGCATATTTGCATATTGAGGATAAGTAAAAATGAGTTTGTTCTTTAACGTAATTTCACCCTTGAAAACTTAAGTGTGTCCATGTAACCACCCAAACTCTTCCAGCAAGGCCACATTCTATTCAAGTGACACAATAGACAAGCACATGCCAAGTCATGAGACTCATTCACTATCTAAACATCTAATCTCCCCCGTTGTCACCAACACAAGGGAGATCAGTGGTTGGCCTCCAGAAACAAACAATACTTGAGGGTAAAAAATGTTTTCCGTTTGACGGGTTATTTTCATTCATTAGGGCACCAAGACGGGCTTGAAAGGAGTGAACACTGAAAATGTAAAGATTTGTGATGAGCCACTGTCCCTGCACCATTATAAACATAACATTTCAAGGCCATCAAGTGGCTGAAAATAGGGCCTTTTCATCCTCGCTTCCATGTCCTGTTGCGTTAAAATAGAAGCAATTCTATTATCAGAGACATCCATCTCTGTCTCTTGGAGGGATCAACGTAATAACTAGACAGAACACCAATATGCTCGACAATAGACACAGGTTATCTCCTCCAGTTTAGGATAATAATTTACAACAATTTACGGACTGAACAAGGATTAACAATTAACCACCTATTCAAGGTTCAGAGGAAATACTTCACACTGGATTGTTACTGTGTGTTTCGAAGGGAGAGTGAAAAAAGTTTAGTTAAGACTGGTTCACAGAGAAATGAACCAGTTTTACTAGTATTACTTATTAACGATGCAGATGGTCTTTCCACATTCAGAGGACATGTAATAAAAGTAATTTTTAAGCTGTTGTCATTTTAGACCTGTCTAACACTGACTCCATCACGTGTGTTGTGCTGTGGCCAGTACAGTTATACCTGTACTCAATGAAACCATAACTGAGAAACTGAAAAGCAGACCAAAAACATCTGCTATTGGCCCCTTAGTGCTTCACCTAGATAAATACCACAGAAATGTCTTTCAACTGATTCACTGGATCTCAATAACAGCATAAATGCTCCTTTTAAAACTAATAGCGTATTTATCCTGACAGAGCAATTGTAATACAAAAGAGACACTAAGAACACACTGTAGCCTTGCCCTAGTTTCTGCCACTTGTGTATTACCACTAGATTTCAATCACAGAGTTAAACATCACTTTTTCCAGAAGATAAATCCCTGGCAATGTCCACATTTAAAAAATGTTTAATAACATTTTACTGATGTTCTGAAGCTGAACTTATCAATGTTTCTGGAATTATAAAAAATTGAGATTGAGTACAAGGGAGATGAGTGGTTTGCCTTTAAAGAGTGATGATTCACTTGACCTCTGTTAACTTGTGATAGGCATTTGTCACGCCAGAAAATAATTTCTAGATTGCTCATTACCCTCGTAGTGACCTCCTACAACTGATAATACAAACAATTTAAGAGAAGTTTTTCCAGCGTTTGATAAATTTGCAGACAAATGTTTCATCTAACTTGTCAATATCAACAAGATGAGCTGCCAGATAAACCCTTTCCTGTGGGATTACTAAATGTAGATTAAACCAACATTTTCTGTAAACTGTAAATAAAAGGCAAGTGAGAAGATTTAACAGTGGATGAGAAATGTGTGTGTGTGCTGCTGGTTAGTCATTCCATGTCTGCTTAGCTCTGTGACTTCATTTAATGATAATGCATGAGAGAAATCCTAGATTTTAAACTGAAACCATCGAAGGAACCCAAAGAAGCCTAAACATAAGTCATACCTAACCTTGAAACAATTCACTGAGCAATTATTAGTCCAATGACAGAAATGTGTTTTATAAATTGAAAATACAAAATTTTGCTCTTTGGCTTTGTAAGTCGCTTTTTTCTCATATCATTGTTTTGAATTTGTTGAGCTAAACACTGACTTTAAACTAGGCACAAGGGAGACGAGTGGTTTGCCTTTAGAGTGATGATTCACTGTGACCTCTGTTAACTTGTGACAGACATTCGTCACACCGGACAATAATTGCAAGATTGCTCGTTACCGGCCAAATGATCTCCAACAACTGATAATATAAACAATTTAAGAGGATTTTCCAGGGTTAGACTAAATTGCCAATAGATACACCTGCTTGATCTCACTTGTCCATGTTAACAAGATGAGCTGCCAAATAAACCCTTTTCCTGTGGGATTTACAAAAATGTACGTTGAGCCAAACGTTTCGCCTGGAACGACTGTAAATAAAGGGCAGGTGAAGACATTTAACAGTGGTTGAGAGATGTGTGCAGGCTGCTGAAGACTGGCCCGGTTAATGAAGCCAAGCTGCGTTGCTCAGGTTCAGGCCTTGTGGTGGCTCACTGACACCCCGCAGCAGTCAGCTGGCTCACACCAACACACCTGGAGTCAGCTACGAATCTCGCCACTTTTACGCAACCATGTGTCTTCTGGTTAAATTTCCCCGTTAACGCCGCTCTCCCTCCATACATCTAGCCCGCTAAGTCGGGTTTTCTCGGCTCGTCGTTTTAAAAACCAACCGGCAGTGACAACGTCACTGGTGCTCATGTAACGATCGGTAACACGTTTAAATGTTAACGGTTCCGGGCTCAACGTTCAAACAAACAAAACTTCCCTTTTGGCCCGGGTGTGAAAAGTAAATGTGGTGAGGGTAATGTCATTCATTTTACCTCGCCGTTGCTCACGGTTGCTTTAGTCGTTTCGGTCTCCTGCGTCGCCATCTTTCCTTGTCTCTATCGCGCACACGCCACACCACACTGCTGGCTGGGAAACTGCGTGTAGTCTCGCGAGAGGTCAGTTGTAGCGTCAATGGAGTGACGAAAAATGTGAGGCGGTCGATTTTTCTTTTTCTTTTTTTTATTTAAACTTGTATTACAAAAAATGCAGAATAGATGGTCATTAAAATATCACAACAAAAGTATTCAGAAAATACATGTAGACCTAATGTAAATACTGACAACAATTATTTCTTGTATCCTTAATAAAACAACAAGGATACATTGAATAAAAAACATAATAAAGACAATGAAATGAAAGAAAGACAGACAACAACAAAAAAAGCCAGAGGTGTGATATGATGCAGGCAAGAATGAATGTACTTATGATGAAATGTCACTAAGTTACAATCCCCTATTCAGGTAAAACAGGTTAGGTGAGGTGCATGTCAGTATCAAGGATGGATTACCAACTGGGCAAAGCAGTCAACTGCCCTAGGGCTCCAAAAGCCCCAAGTTTACTCCATATCATTTATGTCTACATAATTTGATTAAGTTTTTTAGTTTTTTGGGGTTTTTTTTGTTTGTCTTTTTTAGAAATTTGGACCACTGATATCATAATATCAACTACAGGTTCTCCATCCTCCTTGTGGCCCAGTCTTGTAGAGGGAGTCTGTATCAAGATCTAGTTTAAAGACCGGTTTTAGTTCATATTCTGGTCGTTTGTTATAAAGTTGTGTTTTATGAAATTTTGTTTTGTCAAGTAATTAACACATAGAAAACCTCAGACAAGGCAGTATTACTTATAGGCCAACTGTGCGGCTGCTACCAACATTTTTTTCATTCTGAATACATGTCAGTTATTTTCTGTAGTAACTGATTGATTGTTTAGTTTTTAAAGTATTTTGTTTTGTCTGAAAAACAATCAAAAATTCAAAGTTGTTGAGTTTACTGTCACAGAAAACTGGGAAAACTAGTAACTATTCACATTTGCAAGGTTGTTACCTGATCATTTTTGGGCATTTTTGCTTAAAAACTTAAACAATTAATCAGTTGTCAAACTTGTTGTCATTTGTCACAAACTGAAATGAAGAGTGGTAGTCATAAGGGGCTCAACAACAAATTTGCGCGCCATAGGAGGTTAATCCGCCCATGGTCAATATTTCTTGAAAAACACCCTCAGAGTAAGTTTTTCCTGAGGCATCTCATCTTGTGAAAAAAGAATTTGATCTAAAAATTTACAATGACATGAATTCTGGAATTCTTAACAGAGTAGAAAAACAAAATATTGACAGCTACCAAATATTGGTAGCTTTTCGGTCAAGTAGTTCTCTAACTCGTCAGAATTTCTCAGCATGTGGACAGGTAACAAACAGGCGTCGTATGGACTACATTCATTTCTGACATCAGGAAAGTACTTGGAGACAGCTTCATGACGGGATCTGTGCTTAACAGAGATGAAGACCTTTTTCACTTCATCGGTGAGAAAAATACACTGGTGTGGTGTTATCCATGCTGTGAACCAATTTACCTCATGGTGAGTGGCGCATGTGAAAACAGCTACTGAGGGAGACTTTCTGTGCGGCTGATAAATATTGTAAGCTTCTTTTTGTGACAGGGCTGATGAAACGGCATGAAACGCTGTGCTTAGTCATGCATCTTCAGTCGTGTAACTATAAAATGAAAGCTGTCTCAAAAGGGAAAATGGAACATGTACTACTTGATGTTTAAAAATAGCTACAGACATCTTATTAAACATTAAATCTCAGGCAAGCAGCAAGTCCCCAATACCATATCTGCAGTCATGTAAAGTAACTATACTCAAGTACAATACTTACATACAATTTGTAGGTACATGTACTTGTAATGTCCATTATATATAATAACACTGATAGGGGCCATTCTTACTTCTGATAGTCTATATTTTTGCTGATAATGCATCTGTAGTTTTATTTAACAGTTTGAAAGCAGGATTTGTAGTTGTGGTGAGTATTTTTTAGATTTTAGCTTTGCCACATTGACTTAAGGATGAGAGCACATTTTCCACCATTGCATATTTGGACATCAGATCCTCATACAATCTCCAAATACGTTTTTAAAACAAATGGTCATGAAGTCTCTGCGTGTGGTATTTATGTCTATTCACAAACAATATGTATTTTATTTTGTATCTTTACAGACACTCCCATTCAATCTAAGGCTTTTCTGATTTGAGTAACACGTACAAGAGCAACTGTGGGTATATAAACCATGGGCTTACGCTCTGTTCTTCAGTTGGCAGTTACACCCAGTGCAAGTGAATCCACTGAAGATGTTTCAGAATAAAACCACCCTCTCTTCTTAAAATGTGTTCATCCTGAGTCCGGTGTGATTCATGAATGCAACATATATGTATAAAGTCTCTATAGGGCCTGTTGTTCATTTGTAGTGTATGGTATTGTTTAGACATTCAAATTTGTCCTTGGTGTATACCATGACACAATTCTCATTAATAACTTAGCAAAGCAAGTAATGCACAGTAGGTAGGTAATGCAGGTTTCCTTCAAGTTACTTTGCATGCTTGCACTATACATTTACAACATAATGTTCCTTCATTGTTGCATGTCAATTTTATTCATACAGACCCAAATCACAAATTTGCTTCAGAGGGTTTTATAATCTGTACAACATATCACACCCTCTATCCTTAGATCCTGAATTCAGATGAGGAAAAAAAGAGCTGAGTGATCCCACTATCAGGATGGACAGACATGCAATAGATACAGGTAGACAGAAGTAACAGTAAAATTGGAGAAAATGGTAAAACAGAATTACTTTTATATATACAATAAGTTAAATTGAGGAGAAATGTTAATTGCAATAAATTTAAGTTTCAGGCAGAGTGTAAATGGTTCATGTTACATTACACATACTGACAAATCCACTCTATTTAATTAGCTACTATACTGGCAAATTATTTTTTATAATTATGCATTACCCTTTGGCACATAGTGAATCAGCACCTTAGAAATTAACAGGTTTTAAAAGATGAAAAGAGAACAATACTCCATGTTTGTATATGTGGCTATGACATTTCATTGAAAAGAAACCACAAAAATAATTAATTTACATTTCCTCTGTTCTGATTTAGAGGACAAAAAAAGGATATAGAGCATATAGATAGACAGTTTTGAACCAGTAACACATAAGGAATCATAAATAAGGCATATCATTCATAATTTGAAATGCATTATCAAAAGTGTTGTGGTGATTGTAATGGACAGAGAGGCAGTTAACTGAAGTGTGACTGATGTACCTGTCCACTGTCAGATAGTTCAGAGACTGAACACAAGATGATGCACAGACACAGGAGCGGCAAATACATACAATCAGTTTCATAGGTTTCGCTGTTCCTTGTGTTTTGAAATATTACGCTGATGGCCAACCTGGTATCAATGGTATTCAATAAAAAATATGCATCTAATAGTACATTGTAAGTCTCATGGAGTTACTTTATACTTATACATCTCCACTAAATGACCTATTACTTAAGCCCACTTGAACAAAAAGCTGTGTAATACTAGTGCTGAGGGATTATACTGTTTGACACAGCATGAAATTCAATGTGCCATGCTTATATAGAACTTCAGGAATTAAAAAAAGAAATGTCTGTTGGGTATGACTTGAATTTGAATGCTATTTGAATTTTTGATACACTTTCAAATCAAACAGTTCAGGTTGAGTTCTCTGAGAAACATCTAAGGACTAAAACATGATTCAGCATCCAATTAAAATATTTTTGAGAGAATGTAACGGGATTTTACAGAATACACTCTCCATAGATATTGGATTTATTTTTGGATGATGTCATCCCATTTGTATACAGGAAAGCTTATCTGAAATTAAGTAGATAAATTTGATCTGCTAGATCGCATTTTAATTAAACAAAAATAAATCAAATTTTTATCTTGAAACAATATTTTTTTTTATTTCAGTGGTTCAATATAAGCAGGATACATTAAAGTGCAGAAACAAGAGGAATTCAGTCAGAAAAATAAAGGGGAATTACATCTTATATCCACTCGGAAGCCTAAAAATGGGGCTGTTTTACATACCACATACAAACGAATAATGAAATTTAAGGAATTATAAGTTGTTTAGAAAGGAAATATATACCCTCGCATACTTTAATGCTCATATTTTGGCATCGTACACCTCTGTAAATGGCAATAACTGCAAATATAGCAAATAGGAACAAGAGCTTCCGCTTCCGCTTACAGCTGTGTTTCATTATGGACTATTCAGGCTACTGTTGGTGGGGATTTGGGGAGTTTGTCCTTGAACTGTCCTTGAACTGTGAAGTTCTTGTCAATTGTTCGTGAAAAATGGTGGAATGACTTTGACCATTGAACGCTGATTTAAGTAAATGACTGGACATTGTATTAGTCAGGGCTACAAGCAACAATTACACTTTTGATTTTAGTGTCAAAGTATTTTAGGGTAAATTTTTCCTTCAGCAAACAGTTTTCCAATCCTTGGACCACTCTCTCAGCAATTTACAGTCTTCAACAAATGCTAAGACTACAGTTCACTATAGACATTTATATACAATCATCTTTTTACACAATAGTTGGTATCCAAACTGTCAACAATGTCGGATGACATTGAAGACCCACCTTGAGAAAGCATGGGAGCAACAAGTACTAGTAAAGCAAGTGCATGAAGTGAAGAACTACATATTAACCTTCATTATGCCGCCTCACATGAACAAATACTCTCCTTTATCAAACCTTGTTGGTGTGAGCTACTCCTGTGATTATGCTGTGTTCTTATCATATCCAGTTCACCAAGAGACTACTACCTGACAGTCACCTCTGTCAAGTTGCATTGAAGTTACTGAGGCTGAAATGCCTTTTGATCATGCCTTCCAGAGAAGAACGAAACAAACAAACAAAAAAAGACATTCGGTACAATATATATGACTCTGTTATCTCCAGGTTGGTGAATGGAAATTTCAGGGCAGAAAAACTACAAATCACACAGTCCTACATCTCATCTAAACCATAATCCTCCTCAGGGAAGTCTCCCACAGTCACACTCAGGGGCTTCACAAATGCACCATATTTGTTCTCACAATCAAAGTATCGCTTCCCTTCAACACTGCGGAGACACAATTTAAAAAAGGGACAAGGTCAAAATCAGGGAAAATCAAGACCAACATAATGTATGCTGCTAAAAAAGACAGTGCTCTTACATTCCATCGTGCTTTCCCAGGGGCTCGTCGTACTTCACACCCACCCAAAAGCCTGGCTTGAAATCTGCTGTGCCTGCAATGAACATAACAATTACACCAAGTTCACCCATTCTTATTTATTGTTGTTTGCTTAATCATGATTTTAAATTCTCAGTCTTCATAAACTGCTGAAAATGACAACAAGAAAAAAACTCAAGCAAAACTGATTTTTCTAGGCCTATTCCTTTATGTGGATATTAACTGTAAATATTTATAAGGACATTAACAACAGCCTGTAAATGAAACAAATAAAATGAAATAAATCACACCAGCACAAGAAACACTTAAACAGCCTATCCAATACTTTTGGCGTCATAAAACTAGTGGAGTTATGTATAACCCAGGGCTACAACTCCTCCTCATTGCTTGCAAAAATGAAAACAATGCTGCTCTGTTATAGAGAAAATCCTCACCAGCACAGGATTTAAACCAATGTCCTGAAGAAAGTAAACCAGCTAAGCTTTATCCACACTTACCAACATACATGACTGTGCCAACCTTCGTGGGCTGCCCAGGGACATGCACTTGGCATCGGCTGCCAACAGAAATGGCATCAGCAGCAGCCTTCTGTTCCTCCTCCCGAGCAGCGAGATCAGCTTTCTTCTTGGCCACTTCTTCCTCATTGAAGCGGCCAACACGTTGTTTCTTCATGAATGACCTTGCTGAGTCTGCGGGAAAAAGTGTGAGGTATTACTAAACCAGGATACTTTAAAACAAGACTGGGAATACTGCAGAAGATGTTCTATTAAACAAGGTTGAATAACTCCTTTACATTTGTCAATGGTCAGCAAAATAAACAAACATTTGTACAATCACTGCCTGATGGAGGTATTTAATTTTTTGTCAATGACTGCAGCTAACAATCGATTTTCATTATTGACTGCTCTAACAATTATTGTCTGGATTCACTGATTGATATTCAATTCAACAGATTGACTCAATTATCAACTATACGTTATTGTGTAACTATAATGTTACCCCTTGCTGCTGCAATAGCGCTATTTGGTCATAAAATAAGGAAAATATATATCTTATTTCAAAAACACAGAAAAAACGCTATCAGAATTAGAAATTGAAGAGATATGTATGGCAGACTGTACCTGTTTTCTTATCATATGCCTCATCTGAGAGTTCAAACTTCTCCACTTTGGAAACATCAGTGAATTCACCCATCTGACCTCCACTTCTATCAATGACCTGAGCAAGAAATGACACGGTTTTTTGTTTTATGTTTTAAAAACACCCCTAGCATGTTTTAGTCAATAAGTATAGATCACTTCAGTCTGAAATAAGCAAGGTAATCCATAGGCAAGTATTTTAACATTTCATTATTGTTGCATGGTAACACAGCTGTGAGGAGCCAAATTTTAAAATGATGATGATGTGATTTTTGTTGGGTCCTCTACCAAACAAACTTGTTCCTTTATATCTGGAGAATATGATTTGTACGCTGGGGTGTCTATGTAGCACCACAACACTTATGGTGCTAACAATGAATAACAATGTTATGATACATTTCACCTTTATCAATTTTTTTT
>NW_019524812.1:578719-592544 GCF_002814215.2 Seriola lalandi dorsalis | reverse complement strand
GTTGTGTAATGTATGATTTGGAGTAAGATGAGGCTCACCTTCAGCTCTGCAACACTAATCCCTCTATTGAACCTGCGCTGCGTCTCAAAGGAGATGATGGTGCTTGTTAGGCGCACATTCACAGTGGGGTTGGTAACTATTGTCACTTGGCCGTCCATTATCCTGACCGTTTGGACACAGCTCCTGGTCAAAAACGGAAAAAACAGACAAGTAATGTGACATATTAAGCAGTGGGACTGAAACTGATACACTGTCTCACAGCTGCAGACACATATTGTCCCTGACAGTTAGTATGATTCAAGCCGTTGTCTTGCTGAACACTTCTGATTAAAGTCTCTTTGACGACACACAAAAACAAAGACTGTGTCTACTTCCAAACACTGTTTAGTTTTGGTAGCTAGTACTTATTCTAAGCACGTTCTAGCATTGAAATCATTTGCCATCTTTTATCTCTCACATTTAAACAATTTATCAACTGCGATCGTTTAAGTTTCATTACACATTGTCTCATTTTAGCTGGCTAGTTTACATCAATCAAAGACTGCGTTAGCTGTTTGGGTGGCTAGCAGCAGCACAGTCACGTTGGATACACTGAGGATCCCACTACAAGGTTGCCATAGTTACTTACAAACGCGTACTTTTTTCTTCGATGGTATTTAAAGAACTTTGACTCGTCTCTGTATCACAGTTTAGCCAGATGAATCCGTAACTTTTACGTTTTAATTACACTAACGGTGGTACCACGAGCCTCGCCGTGTGGTTGGAAAATTATAAGACCGATTCCTGCTACGCCCAGTTCTGGAACGTTCTACCCTCCCCAGACAGCGGGAGCACCAATCATATCGGGGACCAAACGAGCTCAGCCTATAGTGTTACGAAACTTAAGAAATGACGCTTAGGAACCGCCTATGTACCAGCAGATTGACACCGTCGGTAACCAATCATCAGACGGGAGTGAAAACGATCGTAACCACATGATGGCGTTGCGCTCAAGCCTAAACGTGAAGACTGAACAGTATCTGTCATGAGGAATAATTTAACCACGATAGACACATTTGGCATTGTTTGGAAGTATTTGACCCTGTAATGAGAAAATATAGGTCTGTGCTTTATATTATTACAGGTTTGCCTTTATAAGTGGCTTGATCGCCAGGCATTATGAGTGAGATACCAGAACATTTGGGTTCAATCTGATACCAGGCCGGGATCACTGATACCAGTACCTATATTGATTTTTTATCATTAAAAGCAGCTAATGCACCACCATGCAAGGGAGCGAAATATGCCATGGTTTATGAGATTAATGCATATTGATAGTCTGTTCTGGAGTTTAATCATCAACAAATAATTTGCCAAACATGAGGCATTTCTTTTTTATTGTTCTCTGTTAATTAGCCTACTTAATCACATGCATGTTTAACCACAAGACAACTTTCAGTGATGAATACCATTTGTTCATTACATGAATTCTCTGAACTTGTTGATTGATGTGATCACTGTGCATGTTCATGTGTCCAGCATGTGATCTAATTTGTAATGTCACTTGTATTAATACTCGGGGGATTGATCTGTCAAGCCCTACCAGCCATAAAGAATCACAGACTCAATAATGATCAGTAAAACCACACCATGTTTGGGTCTAGTTATAACAAAGGTCAATAATAATTTTGGCTTCCTCTCAGTTGGTTGAGTAAATATGGACTAATGGACAGTAATGTATAGAATAAACTACATTATGTATTATGAATATGAAATAATATTGTTGAAACTTGAAAGCATTTTTGTGAGGACTATGCTATGTTTGAACTGTCATTTCCCTGAAAAGTTTTTTAATTTTTTTCCTGCAGCATGATAGAAAATCTCCCTGCAGGAAAACAAGCCTTAAATCACTGACATGCAGTGAACCAAGGTATTCCATGAATACATTAAAAAGAGTACAGCATGTGTGGTCGGAAAAAAACAAAGATCAGAAAAAGTAGGAAGCTACAACCAAAGACCAATCAGAGAAGAGCAGTGGAGTGCTGACAAAAGCCCACAGCCCCACAGTGAAGATTTACATTCCTATGGTTGTTGATGGAGATGCAGGTCTGCAAACCTGCCTGGCCTCATTTACACCTCATCTGCAGGTCATATATCTTATCATATCTTAAAGACCATACTAATTTCTGTGTGACTCACAGACAGTTTCTTATAAGGCTCAAAGGTTCAGGTTAAGTCCATACAAATGTAAGCTTTCAGTATTTATTTATGGTTTCATGTGTGAAACACAGAGACGTTGCCATGATGTACATCCATTGCAAAACTCCAAACATTACAGATGTCACAAATGCAAATTATACCTGCTGTATTAGTGTAAGCTTAATTGTGTGTATTTGTACAGTATTTGCATTGGGAAACCACCTCAGACACACCAAACCATGATATCTGGTTGGATGACAACTAGTCTTCCCTGGACAAACACAGACACACTGTCTTACAAAGGCCGTATTGATTACACAGTGTTATTCTTTGTGAGAAAACCATAAACTATTTCTAATGTCCTGCTTTTTAAAGAAAATTCTCCCAGGGATATTAACTTAAGACTAGCATATTATATGAAATTCAAACAGATTTTACAGTCTGAATTAACAGTTTAAGACACATTAATTCTCTTAACATGCTGTTGGATCCACAAGAGCTATCAGAGCAGACTTTCTGAGCCGTATACATTTCAAGAATTAAGAAGTGCCATTAAAAAGGATTATAGTAATTCGTACCATAAACATCATAAATATTTTTGTCTATCTGTTATCAGTAGAATCCCTTAAGTGTATTAGAAAATGGATGGATGGATGGATGGATGAGATTACAATAAAGGAAATTCTCTGAAAGTCACTTTTATCTATAGAGCTGGGAATAGAATTAGTTAATTAATCAATCTGGTTTCAGCTCCTTAACATTTTTCACTCATTTCATTTTCAATTTATAAACTGAACAGTTTTTTGATTAATCATGAAAATAATCATCATGGAGATGAAGCTGATAATGAAAGTACCTGTTAATTGTATACCTATACTCTGGTGTAACTACTTGCATATCGAGCACAAGGAACAGTGGCCAGATGTGGTCTGCAGAGGTGGAAAGTACTACAGCTGTTGTTACTAGTTACTTTGCAGATGAGGATTTTATATACAAAACATATCCATGTATAAATATGATGCATAATTTTAGATAAACAGTATATAAAGTAGCTATTATTAACGCCTCCACCAGCTGTAACATCAAAATGCTGCTAACAGTGTAATGCATCAGTAATAATCCAATAATAAATCTGACAGGGGCTATTCTGCCACATGATAAGTACTTGTATTCAGGGCTGCAATTAATGATTAATGATTATTATCATCTGCTAATTATTTTTTTAACTAATCGATGAATCATTTTGTCTGTAAAATGTCAGAGAAGCATTAAAAAAATCTAGTTATAATTTCCCAGAGCCCAGGAGGGTGTCTTCAAATTCCATGATTTATTCGACCAGCAGTCCAAAACCCAAAGATATTCAGTTCACTGTCACAAATGACGAAGAAAAACAACAAATCCTCACATTAAAGAAGCTGGAACCACAGGATGTTTGGTATTTTTGCTTGAAGTGTGACTGAAATGATGACAGAATATTTGATTTGAATATTTGATCTGTCAGCTCTTTGTTTAGGCAGGTACATTTTGCTGCAAAGAGGTGTAGTTTTACTTAAGTAAAATCATGACTGTGGGAGCTTTTCTTGTATTTTAACCTCAAAATATTGATTATTTTACTCAAATGAAATATCTCTATACTCTGCGTTAGTCAGATTTTTGTGAAATGTCATATTACTGCCATCGAGCAAGTTTTATTCAACAGCAGTGAAAAGCAGAAATAAAGAAATATGTCTAAATAATATGCTATTCGAACATATAAAGATTAGTGTAAGTACCTTTGACAAAGACACTGCAGGCCCCTATGAGGTCGGGAAAGGGGCGTGACAGCTGGTAGTTTGCAGGCACATTCATGGTTTGGTCGGCTGGCGGAGAATGGGAGCGAGCGCAGCGCTGCGGAGGGAGGGAGGGAGGGAGGGAGGGAGGAGGAGGAGGAACTACTGGTGGAAAAAAAGTTAAAGTAAAAATGGCTTCCTTGTCTTTGGAGTCTACAGAACAATCTGAGAATAGCCCAGAGGAGCCAACGGCAACGGAGGTCAAAGAAGAAAAAGATCCCGTCCAAGTTTCGGAACAATTACTCCAAAGTTTCCAAAAGTCGGCTCTGAGTTTTTCCACTGACCAAGTATCATGTCTCTGCGAGGCCCTTCTGCAGGCGGGCAATGTGGATCGCCTGTGGAGATTTCTCTCCACCATACCTCCTTCGTCCGAGCTGCTACGTGGCAACGAGACCCTGCTGAAGGCCCAGGCACTGGTGGCTTTCCACCGTGAAGAATTCAAGGAGCTTTACGCCATCCTGGAGAGTCACGACTTCCATCCGTCTAACCATGGGTTCCTGCAGGACCTGTACCTGAAAGCCCGCTACAAGGAGGCGGAGAGGTCCCGGGGCCGCAGCCTGGGCGCCGTGGACAAGTACCGGCTCAGGAAGAAGTTCCCCCTGCCCAAAACTATCTGGGACGGGGAGGAGACCGTGTACTGTTTCAAAGAGAAGTCACGAAATGCCCTGAAGGAGTGCTACAAGAGCAACAGGTACCCCACTCCGGACGAGAAGAAAAACCTGGCCAAAGTCACCGGACTGTCCCTCACACAGGTCAGCAACTGGTTCAAGAACCGCAGGCAGAGGGACAGGACCCCGTCCGGGACCCACAGCAAAAGGCAAGACCGCCAACACTGGAAACATTTCAATTATTGCATTTATCAAGTCGTTTAGATTCAGTTTTCATGAAATCTGTCATATTGTGGGCGACAGCTGCCTGGAAGCTTTCTTTTTTTTTTTTTCTTAGAGCTACATGTTACTTTGTGTTGTGGAGGATCACACAGAAAAGTCAGTGAAACTGGCAGACCAAACCTGAATGGTAAACAAAGCCTGCAGGCCTACTCAGGGTAGCATTGAAGGACTATGTACACATTGAAACTTGAAGTAACAAAACTATCCAGAAAAAGCATTGCATTGAGTAATAAGATGGACTTTGGAGCTGACTTTTGACAGCAGTGAAGCCACTCAGGTCTGAGACCAAGAGCATGTTGCTTTGTTATGAAATGTGAGATCAAGGCGCCCACCATGGCTCAAGTTTCCTGAAAGCCTGCACTGCTGCATAGGGCCTGCAGAGCTGGGGTGACCCAGGTTAAGAGAAAGGAGCTGATACTATGGGAGGTGGGGGTGGTAAGAAATCACACAGACTGATATCTAAGAGCTTTACAGCGATTATTTCACCAAGCACGGGGGAGGGGGCAAATTGTGAGGAGATAAGAGAGAGAAAAAGTAGACTTATCTAATCAGGTTTGAGGGCTTGTGATAGTCTAGCAAAGGGTGGATCTGCATGAACGACCAGGATGCTTCACTTCCCAACAAACATTAACCAAGTATAGGCCATAAAGGAGTTTCTAGGAATCTGATCTGGCTTTGTCTTCCTACCAGCACAGACAGAGCTTTATAGTGATCCACTGCAGAATATGGTTGTTTTGTAGATAGGATGGTAAAGACAGTGAATGATTAAAAACAATGGTGAATGGCTAGTATCTTTGTCAGCACACTATTAGTTAAGCACTGAAATATCTACTCAACACACAGGTGGGCAAACTAGAAGAAAACTTTGACTGTTAATTTGACTCTAAACCTGCAAAAATGTTTCATTTCCAGTTTACTTTCCCCATTTGAAATAGATAATTTAATTGCTCTACCACCTAATGTCATTGTTATTAGGTGGCGATGTCGTCAAAGCATGAAAAGGAATTGAAAATGTGTTCAAGTTGAGCACAGATGAAAGGATTTATCCCAGTGCCTGGTACTCTAAAACCACACACATTTCCCTTTTATTTGGCTCATTTCTTTTTCCTCCATTTCAGTGAGTCTGATGGGAACCACAGCACTGATGATGAGGCCACCGCCATGGACGACACCCCCGACAAACCAGAGGAGGCTGCTGGCTCCACAACTTCCATCATCTCTCTCTCTGCAGTCCCCTGTAGCACAGGAGGCCAGCTCATCCTCAACGGGTCCGGTGGCTTCCTCACGGCCTCTCAGCCATTACTCCTCAATGGGAATTCCCTGATCTCCAGTACTGGTGCCGGTGTCATAATTAACGGGCTGAGCTTGGGCGATTGCCAGACAGTTACACTGAGTCCTGCTACAGCCAGCTCTCCTTTGATACTGAACGGGGCTCAGGTAATAACCAAATCTAGTATCAGTGTGCAGCAGCAGCCACAGCAGACAGTCTCTGTGGCAGAGCAGGTTTCAGCCATGGAGGCCAAGACAAGCAGTCTTCCAGCAGTTGTTCTTGGTACTAACAACACACCAGTCTCAAACCCTCCATCCATAATCTCTCTTCCTTTGCAAACCAAGACAGACAGTGGCAATGCAATGGATTACATCAGTATGCCTGAATCAGAGGGCAACAGCCAGACAGTATCTTCCTCTTCTTCATCTTTATCCCCCTCTTCACCAACTCTGTCCTCTCCAAACAGCCTCCCCTCGCTAGTCCTGACACAAAACACCCAGGAGTCCCTCACCCTCCCAGCCTCTATGTCATCTGCAGGCATGGTTATCTCCAGTTCTGCTGTTCCTCTCCCCAGTCAACAAGGGGAGTATGTTGTCTTTGCCACTGCTGGCTCCCAGTTAAATTCTCCTAGCTCTGTAGTTTCCTCCAGCAGTGCCACCCCTCAGGTCTTCTCTCTGCCCCAGGTTGTGCCTTCCATCCAGGGTATACCAGTATCCCAGCTGGTCCAGCACTCCTCAGGAGCCCAGATGTCCCAGTGCCCTCAGTTGGTCCCAGTATCGCCCCTCACCTCACCAGCTCCTCAGTTTCAAAGCCCCCAGACAGTGAACACAGGCGCCAGACTGGCGCAGCAGCAACAGGATGCTTCAACAACTCTGCCCGAAGGTGCCGCAACCATAGTCTCTATTTCACAGCTTAACAACAATCAGCTGCCACAGCGAATGGCACACCAACTGGGGGATCAAACCACAAACTCCTCACCAAGCAAAATCCAGGCTCCGCAGGTTATTTCCATCTCTTCCCCAACACAAGTAGTTCCAGTCCCCCAGGCCAAAGGCACCACACCAACACAGTTAGTCCCACTCTCCATGCCTCAGCTGGTCCCAGTGTCTTCCATCCAAACGTCCTCCACCATCTCTTTCCCCCAAGTGGTACCTGCCAGTCCATCTCTCTCCATCCCCTCTGCTGGAGTGCCCTTACAGATTCTGACTTCAGCTCCTGCAGCTGGAGCGGTTGCACAGGGTCCTCTCAGGATAAACCAGCTGAGGCCCATTCAGAGCGTGGGTCCCCCAACCAGCATGGCCCCTGGTGTGCAACTCCTCAACTCTGGGATCATTCAGCTGCCCTCTGCTCCTCCAGGTAAACTGAATTTATTAGATATTTGCAAATGTAGCAAGCAGAGCTGAAACGATTAGTAGACTGACAGAATATTAACCAGCAATTGATTAAGTGTTTTCATCATTTTTCAAGCAAAACTACTCCAGCCTCTCATGTGTCTGAAATTTGATCTAAAAAATCTACATATATTCAGTTTACTATCATATAAGACAAAGAAATGCAGAAAACACTCACAGCTGACAAGAGAATATTTGGCATTTAAATGCAATGGCAAAAAAATGAACAATATCAAAATAGTCAATTAATTTTCTGTTATCTGATCAGTCAACTAATTGTTTCAGCTGTATCATTTTCTATGAATATTTGTCAGTTTTGTTTATAAAATATTATTTTATCCATAACATGTAACACACCAAGGAAACATGTTCTTATGCGAAACAATAGAGCATCAGTAACTATAGAAACTCAAGGAAAAGAACGGATTGTAATGCACACTGCATCCATTTTTCAAACTAATAATAAATAACCTGATTGATGATTTTTTCTTACAGAAAATGTTAATTGTGGAAAATACATGTCAATATAAGTATTGGTCTGTAAATGAATTTGCTGCCTGTGAGTATACGTAGTAAAGAGCTGTATCGGTGCTGATAAAGTTGCTACATCTCATAGTGTTGTGCCTTTTGTTTGAATGTTGGTGCACAATCTTGATTGCTGTCAATTTATCATTTGTCACCACTGTAGGTAACCTTCTCCTTGGTGGAAGCCCCTACCTGAGTGTCCAGCAAGGCAAGCTGATTCTGACCATCCCAGCAGGCATTCAACTCACCAGTTTGCCCCTGAAACCGGTCCCAGAGACTTCATCCATCCCTGCTAATGGCTTGAGCTCCGTTCTCACTCCCTCCATTCCTCCTGTGGCCTCCCACCCTTCAACCACCTCAGGCCCAACCCCCAGTGGTCTCACATCATCTCCTCTGAACTTCATCAACTCGTCTCCACCATACTGTGCTCCAGAGACTGGGGCTACAACAAGCCAGACATCTGCCATCCCCTCCCCTCATACGCTGGACCATTCGGTCATCCCCACAACGCCAAACACTCTCACCCCAGAGAGCATGCTCACCCTCAGTCCCATGTATAGTGGAGTCACACCCAACACCCAATTGTCCCAACCAGCATGGAGCCCTGTGTCCCTCTCCACTTCAGCCAGTCTAACTCTGTTTGATGTCCGCGGCAAGGGGGACCTACCTGTAGACCCGGCTTTGTTAGGCCTCCCTGGAGGAGAGTCGCTGCTTCTGGGAAGCTCCTCTCTGGAGCAGGATGTGGAAGCCAGCTCACCACTGGGGAATCCAGAGGACATGGATGGGGACTCCAAGATTCTTACTCAGCTCCAGTCTGTCCCTGTGGATGATGAGCTGGGCTTGTAGTCCCTATGTAGCAACTCCATGCCTTGAAAAACAAAAATGATAAAACAAACAGTAGGTTTTTTTTTTTTTTAATTGATCTGAAAGATTTTATTCCATATTGTCATCCCTCAAAGACTTAAATGTCTTTTCCAACATGCTGAGGTTCTAATCATGTACAATGATGCTCTCTCAGTAGGGCCTGAGCTGGCACTTTTGATACAAACCCCCTGCAGCTCTATTTCACATGGATGGGCAGGGTTAAATGGGATGTTCACCTGCTGGTTCAAGATCAGACTATTTCTGTTTTTGGCTGAGAATTTTACGTTCCAGAGGTTTTTTTTTGGTTTTTTTTTACTAAAATCCATATGTGCCTTACCTGTTTTATTATATCCAGACAAAAGAACTAACACAGATTAGTCTGCTTGGCCCAGTTCCAGGACCTGGTGTAAAAAAAAAAACAAAAAAAAACTATATTATACAAGGTGTCATGGTTTTGCCAAGTCTCTCAGATTGTCTTTGCAGTGTTGTGAACTGCAGGCCAGGCTCAGCTGTCCTTAGAAGAAGATGCCTAAGGTTTTTGCTGGCAGTAAAAGCAATTTGTTGAGGATCCACCACAATAACTATACACCGGACTATCTGGCTAATGGACAAATCTTGAAATATTTGCCTGCCTCTCCAGAACTTCAGAGATTTAAGAGTTTGGTTTGGTTGTTTTTCACAGCCTGAACATATTGTTCAACTAACACTCCAGGAACATAGTGAGGATTATATTCCTCTCAAACAGAAGTGAGTTGAGGCGGTTGAGCTTTATGTGAATCAGCTGAAATTAGTTTGCCTTCACTATTATTACATCTTAGCTTCGAGGGCAATACAGTGTTTTATTACTACACATTACTGAAGTCTGGGTTAAACATGCAGCCTACTTCCATCTTATCAGAAAACTGTTTTAAATTAGTTTCTGCAGTTTTCTAGTGAGAATGCTGCCCCACATCAGTAAAAAGATACCACAGGAAATAAAAGGGTTTATACTCTATGCAATGCATGTTTAGTATTTTATAGGACACTAAGTAGCACAATGGCTGACTCAAAAAGCCAGTGCACTTGGGAGATGAAAAAGGAGCTTTGAAATACTGAGCTTTTAAATGAAGCATGACAGTGCGTTACACTAAAACGTTTGCTGTGATCCCACTAAGTGACATTTGTTGTCAAATGCATCTGAAATCTCTGTCCGTTGATATTGTTAAGTGCCTTATTTTAAAGCTTACAGGTCTGATGTTTTTGAAAAAATGTTTTGAGGTTTTACAAACACCAACATTTCTGTATCTGTTTGATCTCCAGTGAAACATAATGTGACAGTTTTGGTTGCGCAGTCAAAGCTCTATCTCCTCTTTTTGTATATTTTGCACATTTCATTCACACAATGTTTACGCTGCGCTGCCATGTTGTTATGACAGTGGTACGACTCATATTTCTTAATTGGACTGTAATAATCCCCACTTGAAAGAACAGCTGAAGAGGTAAATCAGAAAACAGAATACTGATTTCCTGATAAAATCTGTTGTAAATTGATGGAATAGCTCCTTCAATTTAAACCTATAATACTTGTCATTGTATGAGCTTTCTACTGTCATAACACAGGTAGCGGTCAAATCTTTGACCAATTATGGTACACAAAAATATACTTCAGTATCGCATCTAGTTACAATAATGGCCTATGTGGTTTTTTTCTTAGTATGTTTGTTGTTTGTCTCTTTTGTACATTTAATCTATTTAAAGCATGTATCAATCAGTTTTTAGTTTAACTGAAAGAAAATGAATCCTTGGGCGGGGGGGGGGCTGATAGGAAATGATATTCATTTTCACTTGGAAGGTCACATTGTTGTGCAAACTGAGGTTTTACAATCTCAGACTACAGGTATTAAATCGATCATTAGGTCATTAATACTCATTTTTAAATAGGTCACCCCCATAGTAATAAATTTTAAGGTAATTTGTTCCCAGTGTTCTTTGGGTAGATAATGAAATAGCTTGGACAAATCAATTTTAGTCTGAATTTTACTGAACTTTTAAATTAGTTAAGGGTAAAGGGAAATGTGCTCTTTATATATGTAAAATATGGTAGCTTGTGTTTTGTTTATATGAGCCATTTCTTACCAAAGTTTGTTGACATCAAAGCCTGTGAGGGCTTATGCACATTTTTAGTTCTGTTTGTTTGTAGTGTGGGATTTGTTTTTTACTCTCCTTCCTGACACATAATGTATATGACTCCAGATTTAACCAAAGATATTGTATTTTGATCGACTTTTTTTGATAGTTCTGAAAGGGATCATTTGTGTCTGTCATTCAAGGTTCTTGTTTTCTCATTTTTGTATTCAAATGCATTCTATTTTTTTATATTATATGATATTGTAATAAACTACATTTACAAACTGGTTATGTGTTTGTTATGAGTGTGAATTACTGCAAGCAGTAAAACTATTTGTCAGAGGAGTTTGCTTATAATTTGGCAAGAAAATTTTATTCAAATGCATTTTCTTCCTGCACAGTGAAACCGTCGGGCTCTCTTTCTCACTGGGTGAATGCCAGTATAGCAAAGGTCCAAAATGTGTGTGAGGGTGTGTACGCATGTGTTTGTACAAGAGAGAGAGGGATGTATGGGGTGTTGTTATAACCCTGATGGTCTCAGGTTACCTATGATTTGATTCTGCCAGGGCATGATGATGAGTAATGGTAAACACACATGCAAGCCACAGAGGTTTCAGCTCTCTTCACTTTTAACTTGATATTAAGAGAGGTTGTTAGAAGATATCCTCACACAGACTTTGGGCTGCCATCCAGTTTCCACAGCAATGATCTTCACAGCAGAGCAGGTGGCTTGTGTCTGCGAGGTCCTACTGCAGAGCGGCTGCATGGATCATCTTGCTGGCTTTCTCCGGACTCTACCTGCTCCTTCCTTCTCCTCCTCCCCATGCCCTGGGGAGCTGGAGAGTGTGCTGAAGGCTAAAGCCGCAGTGGCCTTTCACCAGGGGCACTTCTTCGACCTCTACACCCTGCTGGAGGGCTTCCCCTTCTCCCCACGCAGCCACCCGCTGCTACAGCAGCTTTGGCTCCAAGCCCACTACATAGAGGCTGAGAGGCAGAGGGGCCAACCCCTGGGAGCTGTGGGGAAGTATCGTGTGAGACGAAGGTTTCCTCTACCACACACCATCTGGGACGGAGAGGAGACTAACTACTGCTTCAAGGTAGACACAACTTATATTATCCCAAAGTGCCTTCTGGTATGCACTACATTGTACAAGACAGTTAGGCGTCTATACAACTTTTGAATTTTGATTAGTTGTGAAAGAGGCAGACTGGAAAGACCTGCATTATAAAGTAACTGTTTACATTTACTCAAGTAGGGTACACACTGCAAGCACACTTTTGCAGCACTTATATTTTTAAAAAAAAGTATTTTATGTTACTTTATACTTAACTGTATTTCAGTGGAGAATCTTTTACTCTTTACTATTTGTCTGACATCTCTAATTAGGGTAAAATGAGTTACTTTGCGGTTCAGACTACGGGAAAAACATATGATCCATCTCTAAGAGGTTAGTTGTAGATTAAGGTTTACATCAAGTACAATACAGGACTTTTACTTGTAATGGCACTTTTTCCTCACTTCACTATCACTATTCTTAATTTAGTTAAGCATCTGATTTTCCACCACTGAGGAAGTTACAATGGTGGAAACAATCAAGTGTTTACACTTGCTTGAAGGGCTTTGACCAGGTTACAACATAACAACTCATCATGAATAAATATTGAATGGCAACACCTACTTTACACATAGGCAGCCTACTTTCAAAGGGTATTTCAGTTTTTTTAGTGATAGCTTACATACACTTACATCTGAATGTGTCTACTGGGCACAGACCCAGGGACCCAAGGTGCAATTACAAAGATACATAAAACAACCACAAAGAGATACAAAATGGCTACACAAAGAAGAAAAATGGCCACACACACACACACAAAAACAAAAAAACAAATCAATCACAAATCGATTATAAAGAGACAAAATAACCAAGTGACTGAGACAAAATATTTGTGATGTAATAACCTTCAGATTTCACTTGATTAATTTGCTTTTTAAAAGGAAAAATCACGGATTATCCTCCGGGAGTGGTACCGTCACAGTCAGTATCCCTCCACCCGGGAGAAGCGGGAGCTCTCAGCGGCCACCGGCCTGACAACCACACAGGTCAGCAACTGGTTCAAGAACCGCAGGCAGAGGGACCGAACCACCGACGTTACCGGGTCAGTGACGGGGTCCTAACTGTCTCGTGTTAATGATTGAATGCTGTCCTTTGTAATAGCAAGTTATTTAGAGAATATTTAGAGTTGACATGACTGAACAGCAGGTAAACGTAATGAGGTAGGTCGTTTATGTGGACTCACCGCAACCTGAAGACACGAACTAATCCTTGCCGTTTGAAGACAGTCTCGAGCCACAAACAAAATGTGCAGTTTAATCAATACTAATTAAAACCACGTGCCTAAAAACGTCACAGCTCGAATTTACATAAAATTGACCAGGAGTCGATAAAGTCCACCACGTTTTGGGGAATGAAAGGCATTGCCATGTATAGTGTGCATCAGAAGGGAACCAACAACAGACTTTAGCCCCGGGGACCCTCAGGGGGTTGATCAAGCCACTGTTTAGGGGAAAGTTACAATTTCTTCATTGGAGACCCAATGGAGATAAAGAGCAATAACTGTCAGCAAAATTATATTACGCACAGCACAGTTATTTATTCATCCATTTATTGTGCCATTGTTCTGTGGTTCTCCTATTTGAGAACACAGCAGGTGGTGGAAGTATTATGGTTTTGGTGTCTTTACACCACCTGAACATCTGTAAAGCACATACAA
>NW_019524812.1:416971-578683 GCF_002814215.2 Seriola lalandi dorsalis | reverse complement strand
GAGGTGTTGATTCAGTTTTTGGAGAATGCACTTTGTTGTGCTGCTGAACTGCATTACATTACACTGAGAGCTGTTTCTGTTCAACTTAGTTTCAGCTAGGTGTACCTAATGAACTGCCAACATAGTACACATTGGTAGCCTGTTGTTTTATTCCGTTTTTACATATAACAGCACCCTCTTGTGGTTAAATTAGGGACCTGATGTAATGTTTAACAGTGTGTTGTGAAATATATTAAAATGTCGTTTTCTCCCACTATTTTTATGTTATTCAGCTCTACCTTCAGTTTCCAAACAGCTGGTTCTGGAGGACCCTCAGGAGAAGTCTACCTCTCCTCTGACAATGACCCGTCACCTCCAGGCAGCCCACATCCCCAACACTACAGACCTCCTCCACCCCTCTGTCACCCACCACCTCCTCTACATCATATGTGTGAAGGCCTCATCTAAATCAGCCCTTCAGATGTCTAATTTGCTACTTCTCTTACTTGGTTGTTTGTTTTTGACAAGTATATTACATTACAATACACTATAGTACAATACATTGTTTTGCTCCTTCTTGAATTTAAAGCCTGGTTTCTCAGTAAAACAAACATTTTGCAAGTAGTTTTATTACCAAAACATGACTCAGCAGACATTGTACCTTGACTTAAACACAGAACACAATATAAGACAGACTTTAAAAGTAAGCGACATATGGCTGGATTTAAATTCAACATACCAGTTCACAGATGTGCTGCAAAGCCCTGCGGAGGATCGACACACATTGGAAAGTCTCTCACTCATCCTTACACACTATGTTCCCACATGGTATCAAGACATTTATAACAATCATGTTCTTCAGCTGGTTAAAGGAAAGATGAGACTAAGCTGGTAAAATGTTCGTCAGCATTTTAGTGTTTTTGACTTCCCAAAGGTGCATCAACATCTGAGACAAACTGAATAAACCATTTAAACTTTATTGCTGACTTTTCCCTACACCTTGGTGTAAAATCACATTCATTGGCCTTTCGCTCTAATATCATTACACAGACACAAACTGTGCGGTACAGCCACATAATATAGCTAGCCATTAATAATAGCAGGTTGTAAGGCCAAGAGGAGCTTCACTCATGTGAAGATAAAATGAAGATTATTCACAGAAATGACCTAGCTGTCACCATTTTCACTGTACGAACAGTGTTCACAGCAGCTCAGAGAGCTCAACTGATTGTGAAGTCTGTCTTTAAAAAGTCAGTAGTGCATCTCAATCATATTAATGGGGTTAATAATAGTAATCAATGATTAATAATATGGATAAGGCTAAGATTTTGTTTTAACAGGAATTAAGCTAAAGTATTAATTTAGAGGGCTTTTGAAATCAAACACATTTCCCAGGTTCCCCTCAGGTACCATGCTCATTAGCCATTACAATAATATTTTAATTAAGACTCTGTATCCACTTCACATTCCCAGACAGTTGGAGAAGGGCCTCCAACTCATTCATTAAATGAAAACAAGGAAACCGGACCAGCAGGGACAAGTCTTTGGTAAAGTTCAGCTGGTATCCCAGTTCCATTTAGTTCATTTCATCGGGGTCTCCTCTTGTGCACCTGGTCCTTTATTCGTAACCAGTGAGATAAACAGCACTAGTAATCCAGAACAGGGTAACAGTGAGCAGAGGGTTTCAGGTGACAGCTGTGTGGACCTTCACCTCTAACATCTGTTAATGTTTGTGTTCAGAAGCCCAGGTATTCAGCCAGAAACACAGCCATGATCTTGGTCAGGTTCTCTACAGTGGGACGGTGCATGTTCTCCTCTGTGTCGTCCAGCGTATGCCAGAACTGCGGGAAGGGAGTGGCAATGACATGTAGCACAGGGACACCTATATGGACGGATGGAGAGGAAAGAGGAAAGTAGTGATGCTGACTGACAGCATGTGTAATATACTTAGAACATACTGTATATATCCCAAAAAACGTTTTAGTTTTTAGACTCCGGGAACCTATTTTCTCAATTTGTTCGTCAATCAGGAAAGTGGAGAAGAAAATGAATCTACAGCTCCTCTGATAATTAACTAATTGTTTTCATAATTTTTAAAGTAAATATGCTAAGCATTTGTGGTTCCACCTTCTTAAACATCATGATTTGATGATTTATACATGAAGGAAGGTAGACTGAATTAGGGCTGAAGCTAACGATTATTTTCAATGTTGAGTAGTCTGCCAATTATTTTCTCGATTTCTCAATAAGTCGTTAATTGTAAAAAAAAAAAATGCCATTAAATTTCTCCAAGCACACTGTGATGTCTCTGTCTCTATATGTGTTTTGTCTCACCAACAGCCTAAGCTCCCTTCAGTGAACTTTAGGCCAGAGAAGGGTAGTGGTGTGGGAAAACTGAAGAGGCTGAACAGAGCAGCATTCTGGACCAGCTGCAGAGGTCTGGTGGCAGACGCTGCATTGGTCCAAACAGACAATGACAAATGCCTGGATGAGCACCTGGGCTGCCACCCTGTTGAGGAGGGTGAGCATGCTCTACAGGCGCAGGCTACTGGACTGATCGTGTCCAGGTTTCTATCCAGATGTAGCGCAAATCTCAATTTCAATAAAATCCGATCTAATAAAATGGGACTGAATCAGCTGAAAAGGAGGGCGCCAGTCAAACTTTGCTCCACAATGCTCCACAAACTCCAACCCCATATCGCTCCTCACAGATCTGCTGTTTACATTTTGCTTTTCTCAATACACCAGCCTTCACACCTTAGCCAGGCATAAACACTTTATTTGTGATATTTTAAGCTTTAAAATGTACATTAAAAACAGGTGAGAGAGAAACCCCCCTGGTGTTATCACTCACCTTTGTGAAGGAAGGGGATGTGGTCGTCCTGGACAGGTCCAAGATACACATCCTTCCTAAAGTACGTCTGCTCAGAGGGGTGAGATGTCAAGAGGCCCTGTCGATGGAGTCTCTTCTCTGAGAGAGAGGGGGGTGAAGGCAGAGTGAGAGAATACAACAGCGAGGGATTTTAAATATTCACAATAAAGCCACAGCCAGTACCTACCTGCAGCAATCAGACGATCAAACCAGCGTGCCGTGTTATCAAAGTGATTGGCAATCAGTGGGTCAGGACCGCCGAGCAGGTCCAGCAGCACAAAAAGGTCCTAGGGCGAGATTTGAAAGTCAAAAGACAGCAGTCAGTAGTTGGAAATTGGTAGTGAATATTGAATTTCCTTTTAATCATAGTACATTACATGTTGCTGAGATGTAAAGAAAAACCATAATACACAGAAACAGTTGCGTAAAGTTACATGACTGCACGAGAGACAAAGCAGTAACTAGATTTTTAGCCATTAAACATGACTGAGCTCCAGCTATTGGGCTTAAAATGGGCAGTGTGTTTCTGCTAAATTCAGCCTGATCATACATAATTTAGCATGTGTCTGCATCAGGGTGTGAGGAACGATCATGGAGGACGTGTATTTCTGTACAGAGCAACACAGTTTCCTCACCACAGCCTGGAGCACGGTGGTGTGTGAGGAGCCTGCGGGGTGAGGCGTGTTGGCCATCCGCTCAGCCAGGTGGCGAGAGCCGTACAGCGAGTCTGTGGCCGTCCACTCTTCAAACGACTCCTCACCGTCAAAAAACACGAGCTGAAGGGAGACTGGAAGTTTCTATACAGGAAAGAAGCAAATTATCATTAAAATGCAATTTACAAAAAGCAAGCAACTGAGGCCAGTTTCTCTTTCTGCAGTGTTGTCGCAGTGTGTGTAGGCAAGTATGTGTGTATTCCTACAGTAACTACATAAAGCACAGCCTCTGGAGAGACACTGCTATATACAGATGACATCTGCATTCAATACAGGGGCCTAGAGTCAGCATTTTTTATCCTATACTGCAGCCTCGAGGCAAAGGGACAAAATGAGGGTCTAAGGGGAAAAAAAGAAGAAAGAAAATACTCGTCAGCAGCTCAGATCTTTACTCTTTGTTATGGGAGGGCGCACAGGAAAGGATCAAACAAATGGGAAACTAATCTGTCAGCATCCAACTGCCAAGATGACAGCACACACGTGTGAAAACACATCTGAACACACACCTGCTGTTTGAATGATCTAAGCTGGGCATCCAGAGAAGTGGCGAGCTCCAGGATCATAGCACAGGGCACCGCCGAGTCACTGGCCCCGAGAAACACCTTCTCTGGCGCCTGGGGGTCTGGAGGCAGGACCTTGGAGTCATAGTGGCAGGCCAGGAGCAGCCTCCGAGGGGCTGAAGGGTCCAGAGTGGCAACGATGTTAGTGAAGGTGACCGGGCCTCGAGGGGTTGGAGACTTGAAGGAGTCTGGGTCTATGGACCAGCCAGCAGACAGCGAGGACAGGGTGGAGGTGATGTGCTGAAGTGGAGCAAGTAGAGGTCGGATTAAAGATGAGGGAAAGAAACAAAGAGAGTGAATGTGCATCAAAGAGGAACCTATTCAAGTTTTAGACACACCTGCTGTACGGCCAGGCTGCCCTGTGTCCCCGGGAGCCTCTCTATCAGGATGGGCCTCAGGTGAGTCTCCCACAGACGAGTCCCGTCCACCTGAGAGGCCAGACGGCGGAGTTGAGCTGGAGAGCACTTACTGGGTTTGTGGGATAACTGCAGAAGAGATAACAGGATCAATGATGAAAAAGCTGATGTGGGAAGAGGAACAGCATGTGCTGTGAATAAAGAAAAGGGCAGGAGGTGAAGTAACAGCACTGAAAATGAAACGTAAGGGTTTGTCCTCTTCTCAGGTTTTTATGGTGCAGAACTGCTTGACTTCTCCTCTGATCCTTATTCTACATATACTGTATATTTGGTCCTTACTTACGTAATGTTGTCATTCTGTTACTCCATAATATAATTGGTATATCTATACTCTGTTTACACCCCAAGGTTTCTCCTTTTTGTCCCTGTTTAAGGTTTTATTTTGTAGAGTTCATGCTTATCTCAACTGAGGACTGATATCCTGTGTGAGTCATTTAATCGAAATGTTGGTTGACAGAAAAAATTGGCTTCTGTTTTGATGCTTGATTAATTATTGGAATCATTTCTCAAGCAAAAAAGCCAATAACTCCAGGTCCCACCTTGTCAAACTTCAAGATCTTCATATGATACTTTTTTTTTGTGCAATAATAAACTTTACGTCTTTCACTTTTGGACTGTTGGTTCATGTTGGACATGTAGTTCAAGAGACTGGGAAGCTGTGATGGACACTGTTCGATATTTTCTGAAATCTTTATAGACAAAATTATTAATTGAGAAAATAATCAGAAGATCAATCAATTTTCATAACACGGCTGTGTGGTTGCAGCTCCTGTCCTGGTGATTATAAATTAAAAGTAAAGAAGAGCAGTCGTGGGACTGATGAACAACATCAAAACCAAGTGAAGTGAGACGCGTGATCAGCGGGAAGTGACACACCTGGGCAGCTACAGTGACTTTAAGTTGCTGAATGAATATTGTCCCTTCTGTCTCTCTTGATACTGCGACACATCCAAAATACAGAACAAACAGAAGAGTAATGGTACTACGTAGGGCTACGAATAGCGGTTATTTTCACTATTGAGTAATTTTTCAATAAATGTTTTAGAGATATCATTTAGACTAGAAAATTTCAGGAAATGGTGAAAAATGTCACAGACTTCAGCCCAGACTGATATATTAACATTGTTTATTTTATCCAACCAACCCGAATACACCCCGATAGAATTTATGCTAATATAAAACCAAGACAAGCAGCATTATGCTCACACTGGAGAAGCTGGGCAGTGACTGGCTTGCTACAACGATTCACTTTCTGTGGACTTAGTAATAAATTATTCAACTGATGGTTACAGCACTAAACAGTAGAGGGAGGAAAAGAACTGTTGAGGAAAATAACAACTATTACACTCAATCTAAATCTAAAAATCACTTATTAAAACTACTTTTTTATCAATTAACATATGCATTTTTGTATGTATGTACATATGTATTTCATGCTTGACATCTTATGTATCATAAAATGCACATTTTAGATTTGTGTCTTCTGTTTTACTGGTTTCTGCCTTGTTGATTTTAATTCTGTATCCTTTTTTTGTCATTTGGATTTAGAGAACTTTGGCTGGTGGTTTTCATGAATAAAAATAAATAAACTGTATTATTCTGAATAGACAATCATTGAGTCAAAACTTATAGTTCAGCTATGTCACCACTAACACCTGTTGCATCTGGTCAATGAGAGCAATTACCTTGAGGTAAAGTCAAGTAAACTTCTACAATCAAAATGTTACTTAAGTAAAATTGCACAAAAATTAACAGCAAATTGTGCTTTAAGTACTTATTATGCAGAATCACATTATGCAACTGGAATATTACAGATGCATATATATATATATATATATATATATATGTGTGTGTGTGTGTGTGTGTGTGTGTGTGTACATATTTCACATTGTAGCTGGTTAAAGTAAATTTAACAGTAGTACAATAAAATAAATGCAGTAAAGTAAAAAGCAGTGTAGTGGAGTAGATGCATAGAGTAACAGAACATAGAAATACTCAAGTCAACTAAGTGCAGTATTTGATTACATGTACCTTCCACCACTGAATCTGGTTATTGTGAAACGTCACATAAAAGGCAAGACAACACAACACCTTGTTTATTTTTCAGTCATAACTCTTACCCTGTCTTTGGTCAGATCCGCGGTGGGCAGGCGGTTCACGTATCCACTGGTTGTGTCGTTGGACAAGTAGACTCCCAGCACCACCGCTAGCACCAGAAACCCGAGGAGACAGAACAGCAGTACCCGGGCCCGGGGCATCCGAACCCGGTCACAGCTGGGGAAAGAGCCGCTGCCGTTGCTCTGCTGCAGAGGCTTGTACCGTCGACTGGACCTGGACATGACTGGAGATGCAGTGTCTTTTTACCGGGGCTCAGTGAGTCCTTAGGGCGACGTGTGGAAACTGCCCAACGCAGGAGGGAAACTCACACAGGAAGTCGAGGGGAGGCTAAACTAAGCAGAGTCGGGGGAAACAGTCTGTGTTTGCAACAGTCCCGTCTCAACATAATGATTCATCCTTCGCTTTTAGTCTGTTTTTTAAGGTCCCAGTCTCCCAGCAGCCCACTCCTCAGTAGACATGACTGACTTAAGTGCTTCTTTGATCCAGTTAATCCAGGATACACAGAAACATTCATTCTGTGGGTTTCTCTGGCTCCTGCTGTTCATGGAGCAGCAGCTCTTCACTTTGCCTTACACTCATTTTATATCCAGTAACAGCAGCTAATGGGAAAACTGCATCAAAGCGACCAAGCAGCAAACGTGTATAACTCTTGTGGTGCAGACCTCCGTGTAAAACATGTGCAGATGTTACGCCTTCACATTATAGGACAGTTTAGTATAATCTCTGATCAAATGGCGAAACTTCTACTGTGTTTTTAATTGTGGTTGAAAAAAAAGCTTTGTACTGCAATAACGCCACCTATTGAATTGGAGTAAAAACTACAGTCATATATATAAAAAAATATATTTTTTTGTTTTGTTTTGTTTGTTTTGATTTATTATTAAACAGCTACATCTGTTAGTCAGCTATTTGATGCTTTTATCGGTGACACATGATAGTAAACTGAATATATCTGGTATCTAAATACACGTGTCTCCTCAGCAGTCTGTCAGAACAGAAGAAGCTTCTTGGATGAAACGTCTTCAGTCCAGCTGCCCTCGATCTAACCCTTCTTCAATAATATACCATGTCTCTATAAACTTGTTTCTTAAACTTCCCTTCCCTTTACACACCCATGCACATCATTGCATCATTCTCCTCTCTGTTCCCTGGCTTTAGTTTGTAGGAATAAGTATTTGTTTTGATGCTTTTCCTGAGAGAGTACTTGTAATAATGGATGCAGTTCAGAAAAAAACAAAACAAAACATAAGTATGGTTTATTTGAAAATAATGTAATCTTGCATCAGAACAAAACTTCTTATAATGGCGGGTTGCAACCGGGTGGAGTATTATCGCCACCCACTGTAGTGTTACAGAATTAACATTTCCCTGTTGGCAGCCCTGTGTCATGTGAAGACATGTCTCAAGAGTGAAAAGAGCTGTTTGTCAGGATTATATGTTCAATCCCTTTTGATCTTCGTTAACTGTCTTTCAGGACAGACAAGGACAACACGACATCGCAGTTTCTGCTTGGATTCTTTCCAATGTGGCGTGGAGATCAATTTAATTCAGTCCTGATCAGATACTTGTGAAACTTCTTGGCTATGATTCCCCACTCCTGATTCTTGCTGGATTTGATGAAACCTTTAAGATCTCCACCCCATAACCTCTGCCTTTACATCTTAATTTTGCTCCAAGTTAAATATTTGGCTCTTGCCTTACTTATTTTATTACCAACTCTACTGAGTTAACTGTAAAATGTTTTCTTTGCAGGTCGATGTACTTATTTAATTCCCTACATGAGCTAGTGCTCACTAAAACTGCACATCCTATCCTAATATTTACATGACCTACTTCTCTGTCCCGCCACATTTGAAGAACAGATGCGGAAGCTGACAGTCTATTATTACATTCTAAACTCCTCTGATTGGTCCTCGGACATGAAGTCCCGTGTACTCTTGCCTCTGATTGGTCAAACAGCATATCGCTCTCTGCTGATCATTAGTGACGTCTTCCGTACAAATACGACGTTAGCGGGATTTTCTGGAGTCATTCGCGCGTTCTTTTGTGAGGGAGGAAGGAGACCGTGTTCAGCCACACATCGTGACAGCGAGGAGACCCTGAACGTGTAGCCGGAGAGCTGCTAATTTCTTGGGAGACGAGTAACACCACACCGTGCCAGTATGCATGTGATCAAGCGAGGTGAGGAGTTTATTTTGTTGTTTTGGAGCAGAGCAACTCGGGCCTCAGCTAGCTTCATGGCTAACTGTCAGTAATGCGGATCTACCGGTCTTTAGGATCAGGTGTTGTATCATACTACCGAAACTCACAGGCGCTGCTTGAGTCGGAGAAACAGCGTCAGTGACCTGCTCATCCACGTGGACGTTGACACGAACCACAATGTAATTTTGTGAGTCCGTCAACTTCAGCTTTGTATTGAGATTATTGTTTATGGACTCAGCCATAATGAGCCTTTGTCATAGTTGGCGCCAAAAAGCCAAGTTATACAGTACTACCTGAATGTCACAGTGGCCCACAGCGTGGTTATGATCGAGGAGATGCTGATTAGTTTGCTCAGCTTCTGCAGGTTGGTCATGAAGAGGAAACACAAAGGTCTGTCCAGTGTTTTAAGGCTTTGAAAAACGATTTGAAACTTATTACAAAACGCTGAGAAAAGTTACACGCCATAAAACAAAACTCTAAGATTATGTGAACAAATGGCCGTGTATATTGCACAGCCCCCCCCCCCCTTATTTTCAGCTGTACTTATAATTTTAACTATTTTTAGTTTTGATTGTACTGATTTTGTTAAATCTAATTCCTGTACCTACTTTTTTGTATTCATTTAAGTTTCTGTTGCTTGGATTCCTTCCTGTATGTTTTATACAGATACGCCTGTATGTTGATTGTTTTCTCAATTAATCAATTATTCGTTTTGTCAATAAGATGACACATAATAGTGAAAAATACCCACAGACCAAGGTCACATCTTCGAATGTCTTGTTTTATCTGAATAACTGTCCAAAATGCTATAGATGTGAAATGTATTATGCTGTGTGAAGCCCTTTGTTTTAAACCAGTTCTTTCACAAAAACTTCCGCACAATTGTCAGCAATTTTCTTTTTAAAAAAACAAACAAAAAAAGTCCAAAAGAGGAATTCCTCACAATAATCGACTGACCTTTCTCTGGAAGGGTGAAGCAAGACTCGGGATATAAAAAACATTTCTAAAACAACAGGAACAAGAACAGGAAAAGATAAAATATTAGATAAATATAAGATAAAATATATATATATATATATATATATAAAAAAAATGAAAAGGAAGGAAGATATTTTTACTTCAATATGATGACAAACATACAAACATACAAATGATACATAAAAATAGTGAGTAAAAACAAACAAACAAAAAAGTTTGATTTATTAATATTTAGAACGTGTTGGCTCTAAAGGAAAAGTGATGAAACATCCTGTTTGACTAAGATCAGTCCAGACTGGGATCTCACTGGATTTGTCATGAATTATTTTATTATTTATTATTATTATTATTGTTATTATTTATTCAACCAGCTATTACTCTTATCTTTATTGATTTCTGAGTTTCAGTTTGCTGACTGACAACTTTGGACACCGGTGATTTAGTGTGTATTTCTTTTGTTTTTCAGATGGACGCCAAGAGCGCGTCATGTTCGATAAAATCACCTCTCGTATCCAGAAGCTTTGCTATGGACTGAACTCTGACTTTGTGGACCCGGCCCAGATCACCATGAAGGTGATTCAGGGTTTGTACAGCGGAGTCACCACCGTGGAGCTCGACACGCTGGCAGCTGAGATCGCTGCCACTCTCACAACCAAACACCCCGACTACGCCATCCTCGCTGCACGAATCGCCGTTTCCAACCTGCACAAAGAGACGAAGAAAGTGTTCAGTGAGGTGATGGAGGACCTGTTCAACTACATCAACCCTCTGAATAAAAAACACTCCCCCATGATCTCCAAGGAGACCCTCGACATTGTTCTTGAGAACAAAGACCGCCTCAACTCGGCCATCATTTACGACAGAGATTTCTCCTACAACTTCTTTGGCTTCAAGACTCTGGAGCGGTCGTACCTGTTGAAGATCACCGGCAAAGTGGCCGAGCGTCCGCAGCACATGCTCATGAGAGTGTCTGTCGGCATCCACAAAACAGATATCGATGCAGCCATTGAGACCTACAACCTTCTGTCAGAGAAGTGGTTCACCCACGCTTCTCCTACACTCTTCAACGCAGGAACCAACAGGCCACAGCTGTCTAGCTGCTTCCTGCTTGCCATGAAGGATGACAGCATTGAAGGTATTTATGACACGCTGAAGCATTGTGCCCTCATCTCCAAATCGGCTGGAGGAATCGGTGTGGCGGTCAGCTGCATCAGATCAACGGGGAGCTACATCGCTGGCACAAACGGCAACTCTAATGGTCTGGTCCCCATGCTGAGAGTTTACAACAACACGGCGCGTTATGTCGACCAGGGCGGCAACAAGAGACCGGGAGCCTTCGCCATGTACCTGGAGCCATGGCACTTTGACGTGTTTGACTTCCTGGAGCTGAAGAAGAACACGGGTAAGGATGAGCAAAGGGCCAGGGATCTTTTCTATGCCCTGTGGATCCCTGACTTGTTCATGAAGAGAGTGGAGAGCAACCAAGACTGGTCTCTGATGTGTCCGAACGAGTGCCCCGGGTTGGACGAGTGCTGGGGGGAGGAGTTTGAGCAGCTCTACACCAAATATGAGAAGGAGGGGAGGGTCAAGCGAGTGGTGAAGGCTCAGCAGGTGTGGTATGCCATTATTGAATCCCAGACAGAAACCGGTACACCGTACATGCTGTACAAAGACGCCTGCAACAGGAAGAGCAACCAGCAGAATCTGGGCACCATCAAATGCAGCAACCTCTGCACAGAAATTGTTGAATACACCAGCCACGATGAGGTGGCGGTGTGTAATCTGGCCTCCATCGCTCTCAACATGTACGTCACCCCTGAGCGGACCTTTGACTTTAAAAAACTGTCACATGTGACCAAAGTAATAGTCAAGAACCTGAACAAGATCATAGACATTAACTACTATCCAGTGGTTGAAGCCGAGAGGTCCAACAAGCGCCACCGGCCAATAGGAATCGGTGTTCAGGGTTTGGCTGATGCCTTCATCCTGATGCGTCACCCCTTTGAAAGCCCCGAGGCTCAGCTGCTGAACATCCACATCTTTGAGACCATCTACTACGCCGCCCTGGAGGCGAGCTGCGAGCTGGCCGCCGAGCTCGGCCCCTACGAGACGTATGAAGGCTCTCCTGTCAGCAAGGGCACCCTCCAGTACGACATGTGGGAGAAGACGCCCACTGACCTGTGCGACTGGAAGCTGCTGAAGGAGAAGATCGCCAAGCACGGCGTGAGGAACAGCCTGCTGCTGGCCCCGATGCCCACCGCCTCCACCGCCCAGATCCTGGGCAACAACGAGTCTATTGAGGCCTACACGAGCAACATCTACACCCGCAGGGTCCTCTCCGGAGAGTTTCAGATCGTCAATCCTCATCTGCTCAAGGACCTGACGGAGAGAGGACTGTGGAACGAGGAGATGAAGAACCAGCTGATAGCTCACAATGGATCCATTCAGGTAACCCTCTTCAGAAATCTGCTCACGTGAGCTTCAGAGTAACTATAGCATGATTAGAGCAAAATGTCTGCTGGTTCTCAAAAGCAGTTGTACTGTGCAGGGCTGCAACTAATGATTGCTTTTATTATTGATTAATCTGCAGATTATTTTCTCAATTAATCATTTTGCACCATGTTCAAAACCCCAAATGTTCAGTTCACTCTCAAGAACCACTAGCTGTAATAAAGGAGAAAATCCTCATGTGTTAGAAGCTGGAACCATTTAATGTTTGGCATTTCTCTCAAAACTGAAAACGGTGTCTCGTTATCGACTTAGTGGCTGCTCTGGTGTGGTGACTGTTCTGTCTTAAACATTTAATGATCAGATTGTTTTTATTATCTCAACAGGACATTGGTGAGATTCCAGATGATCTGAAGCAGCTGTATAAAACGGTGTGGGAAATCTCCCAGAAGACCATACTGAAGATGGCCGCCGACCGTGGCGCCTACATCGACCAGAGCCAGTCCCTGAACATCCACATCGCAGAGCCAAACTACGGAAAACTGACCAGCATGCACTTCTACGGCTGGAAACAAGTGAGTGACGCCTGCAGGACGAATCGGAACAGAAAAACAAACCACTGTGAATGCAACAACGGTGTGTATTTATATTCTCTTCTCCTCCTCACCGCAGGGTCTGAAGACAGGAATGTACTACCTGAGGACAAAGCCCGCCGCCAACCCCATCCAGTTCACCCTCAACAAGGAGAAGCTGAAGGAGCCGCAGCCGGACAAGACCTCAGAGCAGGAGATCAAAGACCGTAACACAGCAGCCATGGTTTGCTCTCTGGAGAACAGAGACGAGTGCCTCATGTGCGGATCTTAAACGGTTCTTCCCTCCACTAATTTCACTCTTACCCCGACTCTAACCTGCTAAAGCTTGAGGTTCTGTTAAATGCACCTGTTCTGACTTGATACTGAAGCTTTGGGTGATGCGCCTGATCTTATACAAGTGCTTCCATAACAATTCAGGCTCCAGCATTCTTCTTAAGTCATTTTTGAAAGCACTGCCGGGAGCTTGTCACAATATATGGAATACATTTTTATTAAATGTTACATCAACTCACAGCTGTCAATAGAAGTCACAAAGTACTCACAACACAACATGTTTTTTTATGATGGAAATAAAGATGCTTTGTAATAGAAAATAAAATGTTTTATATGCAAGTTGTTGTCATTGTTTGTGGGACGCCGGGGACGTGATGCAGGGCTAAAACTAGGGCCGAACGATATGCAAAAAAAAAAAAAAAAATCATTCATATATTAATCATACGAGTCACGATTTCAGTTGGAAGTGTTGTTTTTGCATTTCACAGAAAAAAATTATACAAATTATTATTTGTACCAAACAAGCATGTTCATGTCTGTAGAACAGGATCTGTAGGCCGGACGTCTCTGTAACACCACTGATTCATTTATGGTGCGACACATTTGACCATTTCGATTTTTGTGGCTCCTAGCTACAACTAATCAAGATCTTTACCATCAATAAAATGTTTAATTTTTCAGCCCTAGCTACAACTAATCAAGATCTTTACCATCAATAAAATGATTAATTGTTTGAGCTGTTTCACATCAACTCAAGGTGTAAAATGTCCAACACTTGAAATATTCAGTTTGCTGTAATGCAAGACCAAGAGAAGCAGCAGATGTTCGGGGTTTCTTGTTTGGAAAAATGACTCAAATATTGTCCATTAAATCTATTTTTTATACAAAATGTTGATTCAAATAGTTGCCAATTATGTCAGTTAGCTTTTTTTAAAGTAAAATCTGCTCTAGTTCTACTGATAAAGATTTGGCGTTGAAATGAACAGTTGATAAACAAACTATATTGATAAATTGATCAGTTCAGACATTATCAATTAAAAGTGCAAATGATTCTGGTTCCAGCCTCTCAAATGTGAGGATTTGGGGTTTTGAACTTTTGGTCAAAGAAATCAAACAATTTGAAGATGTGACATTGGGCTCTAGGTGTTACGTGTATTTACTTCATATGTAAAAATAATGAAAAACATTAATTACAGTCAGTTTACTATCGCTTTTGTAACCTGGGAAAAAGTCTCTTTATTTAAAGAATGAAAATCAGCAAATGTTCTGATAGTTATTTTTTTAATATATTTTTTATAAAATAATGAAAACATAATTTACACTTTAAAATGTACAAGTTATTATTACAACCCAAAGAAAACTGTTCAACGAAACTTTTCTGTCTGCGTGTCATGTACCTCTGCCACATGCAGAACGCACTGATGAGCAGAGCGGAAAAGACGACGCCAGAAAATAGAAAAAAAAAACAAAGGAATCATACAAATCAATTTTGTACACAGATCAGAAATAAAACAGCATACACAAATAAAAACACAGTACCCTCTCATCTTCACTATTGTCTGCAACAGTGGCCAATGTTAAAAAATAAATTATCAAAATATTTAACATCTAAAAACAAACCTAGTTATACAATATTACCATAACTTTAATAATGATTTATTGATTTGTTCAACAGGGATCGTTGTGTATGCTATAAATAGCTTAAAATTATACATAACATGGACAAAATTTATATATATATATATATATATATATATATATATATATATATATATAAAAAAGAAACCTTGCCCCTTTTACATAAGCAAACTAAAGATTAAGACTTGCAGATACTAAAATCACAGCTACACCTCCCAAGCTTCATGAGTGAAGGATTTCCTACTGGAGGAATAACAGGAGTGTGTCACTTGGAGCCTGATCCAACCTCCTTAAAAATGTCCAAACCTGAAACCAGAATAAACACGGGAGCCTTTTGATGGAGCACCTGAACCTCATTAAAGCACGAATCTGTTTATGAAAGACTGATAAAAGTATTTCTGAACCCACAGCAAAAAAAAAAGAAAGTCCAAGGAGCTTTAGATACAAACGTTACTGGTATCAAAGTTACTGGGATGACAACAGCCCAACTCGAAGCTGTAAAACTGGCTGCCGAAGAACAAGGAGGCGGTGACACTGAAGCAGATGCAGTTATTTGTTTTGGGTTTTTTTTGGGCTGAAGAGAAACAGGAGAAAATGGCAGTTTTCTGTCTACCTCAGTCAACACTTGTTCCCTATTGTGTCAGTGAAAGAAAAGTATTTTTGAGAGTAGGCGTGGGCGATATGGACAAAAATCCTTTATCAAGACATATTCAATTTTAACTTTAAAACTTGAATGAAAATCGAAAGAGAAACAGTTTATATTTGTCTGTTTTGGGATAAGCCAGCAAATGAATTGCTAACTTATTGGCCTAAATCACCCAGAAATATTAAAGGGATAACTACAACAGTATAAACAAGATGTCAACGTATCTGATTGCAGACAGATTTAAATTGTCTCACAGTACAATGCACCAATCGCCCACCCCTACTCGATGGTAGTGTCATTAACAGCATCTTGAAAAACCTGAGCGAGTCGGAAAATTCAAACGAACAGATCCAGTCAGACCAGAGAGGAAACCTCCTGACGAGTGAGAAGTAGCTGTTCAACAGGGCAGAGCAGGAGATGAGAATTTAGTACAATTTCACCAGCAATTAATAAAGAGAATCACATTAGAGATTAAAGTAAGATTCATCCTCTGCAGGGATGTCGTGTCCATTCAGTACCAGCATTCAAAAAACACAGAGACACACATTTCTGTATGAAAAATAGATATAGTAGACAATATCATTAAGCAAGCTAGCAGTATAAATAGTGTCTTGTGTTCATTTGGGTTTATCACAGAACACAGGGACAAATCTTCTCATACACACAGACAGTCTGGTTCTGATATGAAGGAGCTTCAGTGTTGTCCAGTGAGTTTCATGTACAGTAAAATGTTTTCTATAAGCACACGTTACTGGTGACATAGCTTCATTTTGATTAGTACACAAAGGAGACGCAGTTACAGGAATAGTTTGACATTTTGGGAAATAAACTACACATTTGCTTTCTTGCTGAGAGTTTAATAAGAAGATTGACATCACTCTCGTGTTGGGTGATCACCATGTTTGGTTACTGTACTTTGGCCCACTTATCAACACAATTTGTTCATTATAACCAAGTTAAATCTGAACACACAGACATGATACACATATTTTTAGATTTGGTGTGATTTGTTTTTCCGAGGATACCATCATCTCCAGTGTCCAAGGAGAATAAACGTCCATAAACCTTCTTATGGAAATAATAGCAAAAAGATGCTTGTTAAAACTTCAGAACGAGAATCATCATGTTTTTAAGTTTTCTATAATATCGAAGTCATTCAGTGATAGTGGTCGATTCTTCACTGGTACAAAGCATGAACAGGAATCACTAATAGCAGATTTGGTGTACTTTGTTTTCAGATTTGTAGCCCACATCATAACTCACTGAATCCATGACATTTGTTTCTTTTAAAAGTTTACATCTCGACTTTTGATGCATAAATCATTGATTCAGACTGATATTTAAGCTCGTAAGAAACAAGATGGACAAAAATATTCCCTCACAAAAATAAAAAGTAAAAATGGTGCAACTTTTCAGGGCAGGTTCTGAAGTCACCATGCTTTTGGTAATGTGATGTGATCAAGTCTCATAAAAAAATAATAGGTTTGCAGCGGCTATCAGAAATTTCTAACCCAGTCACAGAGTTTGGTCTAACACTGGGACCAGTTGCCAGGCAACCAGGCAAGTCTCCAGAAAGTTACTGCTACTGGCCAAGAACAAAAAATAAAAAGGAAAAAAAGAAACTTTGCCATGTAAAATGGCAAATTGTTGTTTATATAAATTCGTTTTTAGACTGTTTCCAGTCTAATCTGAGGTGAGACTTTATCACATATGATGGAGAAACGTTAGATTCTAACGTCTCCAAAAGTGGAAATGGTTAGAGTGATGAGGTATCAATCTTTTCATCCAGCAAAGTGAGCAGGTTTAGATTCTTCCCAAAATGTCCAACTATCGCTTTAAATAATACAAAAGAAAAGTAAGTTGAAAGTACTGTACTGTGATAACGACTCAAGGCTAAAATAATTATCCAGTACACTGGGATCTGAGATGACGCGGCACTACTGGAGACAGTGAGAATTAAATTCAAAACAACGCACTACATTAGAGATATGATACTGGTATCACTGAGTTTCTGACATCGACCGGTTCCACTCAGCACGCTGATGGCTTGTTTCACATCTATGGGCCACGGTTCATCCATGTAAACGGAGGAAGGAAAAATAATGTGGCCCACAAGTTTCATATTACAGTAAACTAATTTGTTCATCACTCAGTTGTCCATCACATTCAACCGCTTTCTCACACGCTCACATTAACACACACACACACACACACACACACACACACACACACACACACCAAAGGGTAATAAAACACATCTAGCCTTGAGCACAAACACAGTTGTGCAGTAATGCTTCAGAGTATTCGCTGTACCATCAGTTACACACACACATACCTCTTTAGTACAACTGTTATGCAATATCAGTACAATATAGATAATATTGATACATGAGAATTGTACCACACAGGCATCTATCTACAGTACCATGTCTGTAGAGATTCCATTACTTCGAGTGCATTCTGGGAGATGCAGTCTGTAATGAGTCTTTTTTTTTTTTCTTTTTTTTTTGGCTGATTCGCTGCAGGAACAGTATTAGGCCTCTCCAGGTGATGTAGTGTTCTCAAAAACAGTCAGGTTCTCCTCTCCTAGTCGCTCCTCCGGCATAGTAGCATAAGTATTTGTACATATAAGACTTTTTGACTTCAGTTTATAAAAATAAACAGGCTCAGAGAATAGAGAGGGAGGGGCTCTGCTTTGTCTGTGCACAGGCTCGGTAAGACTTGCGGGAGTGTTGCATTTAAAAATCGTATCCTTCTTACTCTCTGGTTTAAGGCAGTCCAGTGGAAGCTGTATGAGGTAACATCAGTGTGACCTCTGCCTCCTGAAAGAATATTTCTCTCACACTCGCCCTCCCTCTGGCCTGAATCTCACACTCTTCTTCTTCTTCTGCCGCCGTTCATCACTCCCTCTTCGAGTCACTTTCGTGTGTTAAGGAGTGAGCCTCGTGGTCACTTCCTGGCTTGTTGAGGGTGGTAAAAAACACGCTGAACTTACGCAGCTGCTCACTGGCTGTCTGACTTTCTACCTGCAGGCGCTGGTTGTTCTCTCTCAGGTTGGCCATCTCCGCCAGCAGAACGACTTTATCCTGCTTCTCCTGATGGCAGACGGAAAAAATGAGGAGGGAAGAAAAGACATGATCACTGTTCAGGTCAGTGTGGAGGGACGAAGACTGGAACTTTAATTCATCACTGTTATTAGAGGAATAGTTTGACATTCAAACTTCAATTTGCTTTCATGTCGAGAGTTGGAACAGAGCAAGCTAGCTGTTTCCCCCTGCTCCCAGTCTTTATGCTAAGCTAAGCTAACTGACTGCTGTCTGACACCTCTTATTAAAATGACAATATGTAGTTTTATGCAGAAGTTTGGGGACCTTCAGGCAAGTTACATATTTTGTTGATTTTTGAAGTGAAAGGAAGTAAATACAACCCCTGCAACAAACAGACACTGCAACTTTTAAACAGTAATTACTTGTACTAAGCGAGTACCCAGAAACCCTCCCTTTTAATACTAATGATATTGAAAAAGCTTTTTGTTTCTAACTAAGAATGTTGTATTTACTTTTCACAAATCAACAACCTAATTAATTCGTCTGAACTATTCTTCTAAACAAAACCAAAGGATTTCTTAAGTGGCTTGAACAAACACATCAGTAAATAGATTATTTATCATGATTTATTTATGTGACAGTTAAATTATTAAAATAAAAAAAAAAAATTTGTGCATATAACATTGATGTCATGTCCTGGGTTTAAAACCGGGCACAATATTTTCTATTTATATCTACTTATAACTGCTTAACCAAGAAATAAAGTAAATAAAATTAAATTAAAATAATATAAAAAATTTTCTCACTCTCTCCAGATCATTATTCAGCTGTTTCAACATGACTTCCAGGTGGTACAGCCGACCCGACAGATCGTTGGGCACCTCGTCACTGTAGACACACACAGCACACATGCAGGTGATGAAGGAAGAAGACAGGTGTGTATGTGCATTCACTGTTGTGTATGACTGTTTGAACTTCATAATAAAAAGCTCTTCATTATCAAGAATATCTTCTTATTCTCGCTGCTCACTGGCAGAATAAACACACTCTCTGGCAACAAACAAGCCGGTACCACGACTCAAACAACTGTTTACTCAAGTGAGAATACACAGAGGAGTTAACGACCTGAGGATTCAGTTCAAATCCTGACAGCTCAGTGAGTTACCACAAGGTGGCAGTGGTGACAAAGCACAAACAAATGCCTGGAGACGTAACAAAGCCATGAATATTTAAAGGAGTTGAATTTCTAGAGTTCTGTAGCGGCGATACTTTACAACAAATGTCGTTTGTTTCATCTGTTCGTCAGTGAAATCGACCTACCCGCTGAAGGTCGGTGTGGTCCGTGGTGTCTGAGGAGTGTGAAACTGAACTGGACTTATGACTGGTCTCATGTCTTGACTTCCAACCTGCGGCTCAGTCAGTGAGAAGAGGGAAACCGCTCTTTGTGCTGCAAAGAGAGACATGATTGTATTTTCAAAAAGCTGCATAAATGAGTCTTTTTGCTCAGGTGTCCCTCGGGATATGTGACACAATTACACCTAAACACAGGTGGACCTGGCAGCAGGTAAGGCCATGGATCAAGTGTTGGCCTCAGTTTAATGTGTTTGTTCGTGCTGTGATAGTCATCAGAGGGACACGAGGGACATCAGAGAGACCCGGGAAAGAAACAGTGGCTGGGAAGCAGAGCGGGTGATCGGGTACGAGCTGTAGTCGAACGCACAGATCCCTCTTCTTTCCCAGGAGTGTCGTGTGACAGAGGCCAGCCGAGACACGGTGACACCAGTTAACCATCAACATCCAGACAATAAACCACACACCCACCTTACAAATTCATCATTACAACAAAGCTGTTGTGCAATTTACATTTGTTTAGCATTAAATTGATCAACAAAACCAAAGATAAGTCTGATGCGATGGTACAATGTAAAGCAGATGTGCATGTGTGTGTGAATGTAAAGACTTTCAGCCAATTCTAAGTACATCCGAAACCTGCACTGCGACAGAAAAATCCACAGATAACCCCACATACATCACATTAAGAACCCCACACTGATGGCAGACAGAAGACTGATCATACAAACCTAATCTTGAAGGGTCTCTATCCTCACCTTCATAGGCCTTAGCAGCGTTGACCAGGCTGGACCACTCCAGTCCACAGGCTGTGTCAGGAAGAGGCATCAGCCCAGGATCCAGCCTCCTCAAGGGAGGAACTTTGTCTCTAACTTCTGTGAGAGACAGCTCTGACGCAGACAGAGGCACTGGGGGACACGTGAGGAAAAGAGCTGCAGTGAGTAAACAAACCTCTGCATGAAAGAAGGGTATCTACATCCCACAAGGCTGAAGAAAGTTATAAATGCAACAAATACAGTGTGCATTACAATTACAACAGGATTGCTTTCAAGCTACCGCTGAGCTCCGTAGATCTCCAGAGAATGAAACGGTTTAAACATACCCTTCTTGCTCTGCATGTGGTTGGAGGAGACGGCGTGTCTGCGCGTGGGCAGCGTGCAGGTGAACAGTACGTCGGTGGGAGTCGTCTGGTTCTCAGAGTTGGCGAAGCTGGCGTCCCTGCGCCCGCTGCACAGCGACTCATCTGAAAAGGTGCGCTGCAGAGTTCGCCTGGGAGACTACAAGGGGAAAAGTGAGAGAGATCAGAGCTGTGGGCGCAAGTTCAAGAAAGTACGACTGTTAATTGAAGCCTGATATGATGGTCCACTAGAGTTAGTGTCTCCCTCACTGGATCTCTTTGCGGCATCTCTCCCGGGTTGTCCATGATGATCAGTTTCTTCAGGTCGTCCTCGATCGTGCTCTTATACGTCCGACGTGGGGAGCGCAGGTCCCTCAGTGATGCTCGGAGCCGAGGTTGTCCAAACACGTTCTTTGAATTTATATCCACATGCCTGGACACACAAAACATGAGCATCAAGAACACACAGGTTAGAATGTATTTTCTTAGTCATGTGTTTGCATGTCTGCCCACATGACAAAAACCATTTACGCCTCCAGCCCATTTACAGCTCAGTACATTAGCAGCTGATTTTAGGCCTGACTCTTCCGAAAGAGAAACACTCACGAATTTTCTATTAAAGATCCATGTTTACAATTACTAACTAATCTATAACTGAAATAAAGCTCACTCCATTTCAAAGATTTATCATAATGATTTTCACCACTGGTCACACTCTCAGCCTTTTCTTCCCACTGAACATACACTGTCATTTTCTAGCAGCAGATAACAGACAGCTTTAAATCTTTGTGCTCTCAATTAACCCAATTCATTTAAAGACTTTTCGTACTCCAAGACCATAATGAAAGCTGCAGGGGCAGGTACTTGAAACCAACCCCCACTTAGTTAATGAAGATGTCCAGGCAGAGGAGCACTAAATCAAAGCTGATGGTTTTAAGCTCTCAGTCTCTTGTCTTACTTCTTGCTGTTGCTGTTGTCAGAGCTGGATGTTGTGTTTGATGGCGATGAGCTGTCTTCAGTCTGCCAGGCGGTTTGTCTGCTTTTCCCATATAAGGCCTTGGGGGCGGAGCTGGACAGAGGGATGGAGCTTAAGTGAGCTGAAGTGGGTGTTGTTGTAGCGGCTCGGACATGCCGCGCTTTCTCCGCTGTCGGAGTCTTGTAACCCTGCGGTGTGTAGGCCCTGAGAGGTCGTATGGGTCACACAGATATACACGAGATTAATGCATCAGAATCGTCATCAGTATAGTCAAACAGCCACTGGAAGCTCACTGTGTTCACTTTCCCTGACAGAAGGTCAACGGCCACTTGGTGTGACACAGGGTGTAGGGTTTGTTTCAGAAGTAAAGCAGACAGATGAAGTTATTAAAAATAAACTAGACAATTGATGGTCAGCAGGTATTCTTTTCAGACTGCATACAGCCCAGATAACATTCAGGTGGGGCAGCTTGTATGAAGCCTGAGAGGTAAATCCCAGGGCAATAAAGACTCAACAAAAACCTCCCTACCTCTTGTGTGTGATGCACCATGATGCAAGGTAAAATAATTTAATCGAAAAGAACAAGATATTCAGAGGTGATTTTTCTATTATCAAATACATCCTACATCTAATTTTATCAATTAATTGCAGGATCGATGAAATATTTCAGGTCACAGAAAAAGACCTGACTGCTAGCGATGAGTTATAGCCTGTGACACATTAGGAAAGAAGAAATAGTAATGATGCAGTGAGTGACAGTTGTGGAAGATCCTCTGGCAAATAAGGACGTGATAAACATGTAAAATAAAGAACACAGAGAAAGCGCTCGCTGTCGCACTCAAAATGTTGACTTTTTTCAAAATAAAGGCTGCACTATGTGTGGTGCAGATTTATTCATTCTGGCAGAATGAATACATTTTCCTCTCCTCCTCTTCATTGATTAGGTGATAAAAACAAGAGTATGCAATTAAAGTCCAGGTGGTGGTGTCCATTTAGCAACACTATATACATAGCAGATACTATATTACTGTATTGACAACAAAGGTAAACAGCACAAGAGTAATGAACTACTCCTATTATCGCTTATCAACTAATTTAGCTACGCTGCCTAACCATGCTGCACACTACAAAAGCAGGACCTGAAATGTCTTTTATCCGCTCCACTGATTCTTCTCCACTGCAAAACGAGCTAATTAGCAGTTGTATTAAAACATCCAAATTATTCAACTGACCTATTTATCTCTCAGAAGGTATTATTCAGCACCCAATCCTCTAACTACAACAAAACATCCACCTTACAACACTATTTGCCAAATGTCTGGTCCAACACATCCCAGGCACAGACTGCAGCTTCAGAGTCGATGGCTCAGGGTTTAAACACAGATTGTTTTAATCCAACACAGAGTGGTCCGAGCCTGTGTATGTCTGTGTGTTTAATGGCTGTATGTATTTACGATGTGGGGGTGGCAGCGACACGTCCACAAGCAGATGAGATCACATGATGACCTGTAGGTTTCATAAGGATTAGGCTTCTATAATCCTTCATGTACCCTTTAAAGATCAATTCTTATGTGTCACAGTGCTGTGATCTGTGATCTGGTGGTTGGTAGATAACTGCTGCTTGGTGGATCATTCACTAAAGGCCTCCCAAAGCTTGTTATTGCAAAGTACACACCTTCTCCATTAAGCTAAGTTTCTCTCTGGGATAAATCTGCCCCGTCTTTTATTAAGGTTAATGTTAGATAATATTAGCTTCATAAAACACGCCATAAAAGATGCATCTCATCAGTGACTTGGTCTCTTACCTGGGTTTGAAAGCATCCATTTTATCAGCACTGGAGCCAGGAGGCGGGAATGTCCTTGTCCGGTACCCTTTGTTCTGATTGGCCGCGGCTGGTATGATGGGCGAGGACTCTCGTCTCCTTGCTTCTCCCCCGCCACTGCTCCTTCCCACGGACAGCTCCTGGATGCCGCTGTAGGTCGCAGAGCTGTGCATGGGCTTGTGGGACTGGTTGTTGGACATGTTGCCGTGGCGAGTGTTGTTGTAGTGGGTCGAGGCGTCGATGCCGCTGTCGTTGGACCCCCCCTTGTTGAGAAGGTCGGGGTCAGGGTCAGCCGGGTCACCGAGGCAACCCCCGCCTCCACCTCGCTCTCCTCCGGCTCCTCCGTCGAACCAGCGCTCGTCGCTGTGGCTGCTGGAGGCGTTACTGGACAGCGTGTTACTGCTGGAGTGGCTGGAGTACTGAGTCTCACCCTGCAGAGGACACGAGGACAACAGTCAGACTGAGAGTAAACGAGGCAGAGAAGGTGATATATGAACAAATGAGACAAGGTGATGACGACTCTGACCTTCGAGTGTCTGTTTGGAGAGTCTTTCCCTGGGACATCCTGTCTGGTTACTCTCCTCTGCCCCCCTCCACCACCCGGTGCCCGAGACGATGACGCTGGGACATGCCAGAGGGGTTCTAGACAGAAAACACACACAGACACTCACAGGATTAAAGCAAATTACACTGAACCTCCATGGTTGGCAAAGAGGATTAAATACTTATAGCACATTTAAACACTGACCTCCCCCTACCCACCAACGCACTAAAATCACACTCAGTTATCTCTGCTCTTCGGTGCAATACACACACTATTTGGCCACATAGCATCAACGTTTAAGGTAGAAACATTAGCATTTATTTGGGGTCTTGTTTCTGTCCATCTTATGGATCCAAATCTAATAATGTACCAAATGACAATGTGACAATGGGAAAGGAGTGAAGTGAACTGATGAGCCTACAGAGAATTATCACTTTATCATTGAGCTCTGCTTGGCTTTACAGAGGTTTTATAGTAAGTTTCAGCTCATTGATTCCAACAAAAAACCCACTGTACGCTACATGCTAAGCAGTAAACAGCAGACACAGTTAGCGACTAGCTGGTGAACATAGGAGAAACAGAAGTTGGTAGAGACCGAAATGAGAGTGAATCAAAACAGTTAAGTTGCTGTAAAACCAAAACAATGAGCTGAAAGATGCTGAAACATTGAAGAGCTGAGAGAAGAGAGTCAGGAGACAATTCCTGATCATAATATGAAAAAGTATTGATTTTAGCTGCTTTAAAGTAATGCTGCAAGTACACAACTTGTTGCAAATGAAATGTAAGAACATGGGGCCTGTAGTTTGATTTGAAGGTGATGAACCTGTTTTGCAGCGCTCCATGGTGCTGTCCTGGCTGGTGAAGCCCGAGGAAGACTCTCCACTGGAGGTGATGTCCACAGTGAGGTGGGGCTCATAGGGCAGCAGGGGGCGCTGTCCTGTTCCATATCTACATAGATCACAGGGCGGAGGGAAGAGGGTGTGTTATTAATGAACACATTCATGCCAATGTCTGTAGTAAATTTCTTTATCAATACCACATTACACGTTCACGTAACCAACCACACTGGAACACAAAGAGATTTACGGTAAAGGACACACACTAAAAAAAAATCCCCTTAAGCCCGAAAAATATACAGTTTGATTTTCAGTTTCTGTTTTGCATCCTGATGGCGGTTGAATAAAACTCGTTCCTCAGGTTGGGCGAGATGGTATCAGCCTCCACACTGTGAGGAAGAGCCACCCACACAACAGATCCTTCCTCTAGGAGACAGTGTGTTCATACACGTCTGACTGCAGACCTGAACACGCCACATTAACACAACCTGTCTCCTAAACCGATATAATCCGCCTCAAGCGCACAAAACAGTTGTTATGAGTCACATCGGACATGTTTAATCAAGATTAAAGAGGTGACAGAGGAGAACAAAAGACCACACACACACACCTGTCGGGGGAATGTTTGTAGCGTACAAAAGGGCCTGGTGTGATTCCAGGCGGTCCCATCGTGGAGAGGCCCACCAGGCCGGAGGAGGGCGAGGAGAAGCTGGCTGAGGGGTTTCTGTAGGGCAGCACTCTGTCGCCTCCTGCAGGAGACAGAGTGTAGTGGTTCTCCGGGTAGCTCACAGGCCTGGAGGACACACAGAGGGTGGAGGTTAACCAAGAGAAACACAAACAGATTTCAGGGAGGTCAGGGGTTTGAGAAAAGCTGCAACTGTAACACAAGAAACCACTTATCTAAATTTAGCGAGAAACCATCCTGCAAAGAAGCGATCCAGCTAGAACCTGTCAGGAACTGACTGCGGTTATTAACTCCAGTGTGTGATACCAGCTCCAAGTAATGTGTGGTTAGCAACTGAGAACAAAACACACTATCAGTGCAACCAGAGTTTAAACACACGGATTCCTTCAGAAGACTATCCTAAACCAGCTCATACAGTTATAACCTACTTACACTGACACATTTTAATGTTTAGTTTGGACAGAGGAGCCTTGACCAAATCATTTTATTTTCCAAGTAAAAGTCTCTCGAAAGGATAACTGGTCAAAAGGTTAGCATAAACACACTGTATCAACAATACATTAAAACCACATAGACGGACAACTGCTACAAGCTACAAAAGAATATCCAGAATAATGTTTTAAGAAGCGATGAAACACAGAACCTGCAGAAGTGGTGGTTTGGAGCAGTTTAAGTTTTTCATGTCAGTCAATGAAATATTCCAATTTAGGAACTGCACCTTCCTTGAGTTGACTTACAACAACCTCTACAGCCGTGTCTATGTCAACAAGACATTTTCTCTTTTTTGTGGCCATTTGTCTGATGATGTCCCTGTTCTTAATCACAGCTACAAAGCTCTGATTGGTCGACTGTTTCGTCAACTTGTGGCAACAGCTATCAATGAGCATGACATGAGATCGATTAGACATTGGAGATACGGGGGTTGATTAGCACATCTGTGACCAGGCAACAGCACAAGTTTGTGAATACAGTATATGAAGATGGCTCACGTACTGTAGATTACACCATGTGTAATTTTGAATGACACAAACATCATCATGGTACAGCAGTATCATGTAGTTTTGCTTATGTAGTCTGTAGTATTTGAGGCAGTTTGCAAAGAGTACATGCAGAGAAACTGAGTGCGGGTCCCACCTCTTGGAGTTGAGGTGCTGGGGCTCTCTGTAGGGAACAGGCATTAGGGCCTTGTGTGAGCGGGGCAGTGGCGGAGGTGGGGGCCCCATGGGAGCCCAGCGCTGCGGGTTGGGGGTGCTGTGAAGCCCTGGAGGAATAGGTGGGCTGTCCCATCGCCACGTCGGACGAGGGGAGGGTCTGTAGCCTGCCGCCAAAGGCTCAGGTTCTGGCTTCTGCTCCATGGTTTTCATCTCATACTCCTCTGTGCAGCCCCTGGAGAGACAGAGGGTGAAAGACATCCAGCACAAAAAGTGAATCCAAAGCTTGACTGTGAAATGTCGTCACTCCCCTCCCAAACCCCTATTCTGTCTCCCCAGCTCAGCCTCCTTCCATAGTGTTTGATCCTCAGCTGTGGGTCAATAAAAAGCCATGATTGAGAAGCAGCAGTCTCCTCTCTGAAGACCTAAACTGCAGCTGAACCAGAACTGCGGCCTCCGTACTGAGTTCAGCAAGTAAAAACTGCTCAATAAATTTCCTCAGAAAGACTGCACATTATGGTCCTCTCATAACACACTTTGTGGATGCTCAAACACACAGCAGACATGTAACCGAGCTCACTAATGAGCTCCCCTGACACTGATGGAGGGAGAGAGAAAGGAAAGGAAACTGATTATTGGCACATCAGGACTCCATCCTCCCTACTGTGAGACTGAGGTCAAGTAATTGTGTGTGTGTGTGTGTGTGTGTGTGTGTGTGTGTGTGTGTGTGAGAGAGAGTGTGTGTGTGTGCGCGCGCACACTAAGTAATAGCCCTCTAATCTCATCAAAGAGATCCTCACTCAAGGTCTTAGTATATATAGTAGATTCGTATATATGTGCACAAGGTCTTGGTTACAATTAAAATTCTTGCTCAGCTCAGAGTTTTTTTCTCCTAAAATCCACAAACAGTTTCAAATAGTCAATCTGAAAAAAAAAATGGACAAATATCCTTTTAGCTCCCTATCAGAATAAATATCATCAAAAACATCATGAGAGGAAAACAGCCCTCAAATGACGATAAGCTGGCATTTATTCTCATCAATTATGAAATCTCTGAGAGAGCTCCCAGCTGGAAGGGCGGTCATCTTTATTTATCAGCTCAGGACACAAACACAACACTCAACTAAAGATGTTCTTGTTCTTACAGTATCCTCATGCCCAATATCTTCTACACATCATCATTATTTCATTCACAAAGTCTATTACAGGAGGGCAGGAGGCATCAAATATGCATAGATGATGTATTTAAGATGAGAAAAATGCCGAGAGGAAGAGGGGGAACGAGATGAGAGAGGAGGACGACAGTGGTGGTGGAAAAATGGTGTCGAAGTGAAGAGCTGAAGTGAGATGAAAGTGAAATTCACAGTGAGGTGAAACAAAGCAGGAGGGGGATAAAAAAAAGAACTTAAAGAGAACAAACACAGCAAAGATTGAAATAACTGAGGCGAGGCTCTGTTCAACAAAAATGTCAGAAAACAGTGTTTTTTCTCAAACCCAAAGAGCAAATATTCGTATTTTTGGTGTTTTGGCTTCAAAATGATTTAAACAATGAAAGTAAAGATAAATTGGTGTAAATAATTTTTAATGTAATTTTTCAATGCTGAGCAGCGTAAATGAAATTCCATTCACAAATATCTTAAATCTCAAAATCAGGCTAAATAACACAAACTATCTGCATGGCCCTAATACTAGTAGACTGAAGTGAGGAAATGTGTTTTTGTAAATCGAGTGTACTGTCCCTTTAATGTTTAACCTAGATTCATCCAAGAGCCTGGTCACACACTTCCTCAATCTACAACAAGAATGTAAATACCAAAATTGTAGAGAGACGTAGAGCTGCCACATTTACTCAATCAACCAATTGTTCGGTCAACAGAAAATGAATCTGCAACTATTTTGATAATTGTCTTATTTTCATGTAAAACTGACAAACATTTGCTGGTTTAAGCTTCTTAAATGTGAATGTTTGATGCTTTTTTTTGGCATACATGATAGTAAACTGAACGCCTTTGGGTTTTTTGATATGAAACAAAATGATTAATTTAATTATTTATTATTATAACATTTTAATTTTTTGATTTATCTTTTATATTATCATTGTCAGTGATTCCATAGATTATTTTTTCGAGTTGAAGTTGTCATCTTCAAATATATTGAACAAAAGTCCAAAATGCCCTAAAAGAAAAGCAGCATTTCTTAATGGGAGGCTAACGTCAGCAAGTATTTAGCATTTTCTTCTGAATTTTTGCTTGAAGACTGAAACGATTAATCGAGAATCAATAGTTGCCGATTATCATTCTGTCGATTGATTAATCCACTAATCATTTCAGCTCTAGTTGCAGCCCTGGAGGGACGTAAACAGAACAAGGATACACACTTAAACACACCCACACATCAACACACATGTCTTTAGACTGAGAACACTATGAATGCTAGCAGAAATCAAACGACTGGATTTTAACAAAAGTATGATAACGATACACAATCACACTCTATTCAGGAACACTAATTAATGCAGGTGAACACAACACGTGGTCAGGACATTTTGATCAACCCAAGAATATTACCAACTCTGTCGATATCCATACAGTTATAAATGGTAGTAGATGCTCTGATCACACACACACACACACACACACACACACACACACACAGGTGCACGCACACACACCCACACACGAGTACAAACCTTAGAGCGAGCAGAGCCTACATCTGTTGACATGCAGTGTTTCTTCCATCACAATGGCTCATGTGACTCAACTAGAGCTCCCCAACACACACGCACACACAGTCTCACATGGCCAAACACACCACTGACATCATAACTCTTCTCCACGGTATCCGTCCGTCTTGAATGTGCCGAGCGGGAACGGCAAGGAAAAACACTTCCAACTCCCGTCTCTCTCTTTCTCTTTCTTTCTCTCTTCCACCCACTTCTCTCACTCTCGGTGGTGTTGAGACACGTCGTCCTCACCGAGCTCTCAACTCAATACACTCAACCCTGCCTTTGTGTCTCTCTCTCTCCCTCTCTCTCTCTCTCCGTCTCTCTCCCTCCCTCTTTTCCATCCTTTTCATTCGCACAGGGCATGCATTTCTAATTAATCACCTCCACTCATTTATTTATTTATTTTTGTGGTCTCTTTTTTTTTTTTTTTCTTCTGCAGATTCCAGGCCTTAATCTCATGCAATCTGCTTGCCTGGCACACAACGGCAAACGAGTCAGAGAGAGGGAGAGGGGAAGAGTGAAATGCAAGACTCTAATTATCAGCTGCTCCAATGCCACAGTGTGAGTGTGTGTGTGTATGTGTGTGTGTGTGTGTGCGTGTGTCAGAGGGATTTAACTTGGTGTAATTAAACTGCCTCCAACATTAAAGAAATCTAACCACTATGCGATCACACAGCCAGTCACAATTACTGTATTTAGGAGCCCTGGTTCTCAGTCAGAAACACACACACATTGTGGTTATTTCTTCACCTCTGTAACACCACATCAGAATCTCATAAGGCCTCGTTATTCTGTCTCAGTCAAGGCCTTATGTGTAGATGAAAGGTGGTAAAAGGGTGACGGCAGAGGAGAGAAATAGATTGCGGGAGGGGAGGAAACAAGATGAGATGACTAGATACGAAGCAGAGAAAGAAACAAAGAATGGCAGATTTTGTTAATTCATGTTAAACAAATGCTTCTTTCGTTTTTTTGTCTCTGTGCCTGATTTCGCCGGTTTCCTCTTGAACCACACTTCGTTCTTTCTCTCTGTTTGCTCGCTTCCTCTTTTCACACACTCCCACACAAAATCCTCTCAGAACATTGGAGTCTGGCCACTATCTCACCCATGCTTTTGTGTGTTTGAGTGAAGAGCGTCCTGTACTCACTCCAACTCGTTCTTGTCCTTCCACCACCACCTCGCTAACGCTCAGCTGCCTCCTATGCTGTCAGCCACTGCCTCAACATCTGCATCTGACTCACGCTCATTAGCTTAGCTTCAAAGAAATATAATATTAGACTTTCACGCACCTGCGAGGCCCCCCCTCTTCGTATGGAGGGATGATGACCACTTTGACCGTGACTGACGTCCTCAGCAGGTCGATCATCTGTTCGTGAGTCAGCGTCACGGCGGCCACCTTGCAGATCTCCACCAACCTACTGCCCTGCCTCAGTCCTGCCTGCCAGGCGAAGCCGTATTCCTCCACCTGCACGAGAAAACCGCAAACAAAGTCTTCAAACAAGCCAGTTATGTGCAGCCAAGATTCTTCACAAATGAGTATGAGATCTGGTGTGGCAGATGGTGATCTGACGATACCTCAGCCACTGTGCCGTCCAGGCGAACATGGAAGCCCAGTTGTCCCAGTCCGTTTCTTCTCAGAGTCATATCCACCGTCTCACATCCAACTGTCAACGACTGGCCGAAAGAGGAAAAAATTTATTAGACTTACACCATAAATGTCTTATATCCGTAATAAAAATTGTCTCTAGGTAACAAGAAAATGAAGGAAACACTATAAAACAGCCTGAAAGAGGAAATGATTAATCAATATATGCAGTAAGAGTCAACATCACCTGAAACTATATCAACCAGCATTCTGTGAACTTTATAAGTCTCATAAATCTGCACGTATTTGGTACTTTCATAGAGATTAACTAATTTTTTTAATATTTTGTTTACTGTTGGATTAACACAAAGCTCACTGGAGTCCAGGAAATCTCCTTTTCCCAGCATTTAATTCATCAAAATTTTCAGGGATTATCACAATATGAAATGCTGTTCATCCACCAGTGCATGCAGTTGCTCAGCTTCATCGAAAAGTGAGTCCCATGCTTACATAGAGTACATACATCCTATATAATATAAAGCGTAAAAGCATCTAATATGACTGGGATATAGTTTTGAAGATTATTAGGTTATAACTTTTTTTTTTTTCCATTTAAGTTGTTTTCAAAAGGAGTCCCCTTCTTCATGTAATTGTCCGTTTCTACTGTTGTGTTAATGTTTTTCCCTGATTGTGCGTAAGTCACACATGTGTAAGTCACAAGCAAGTCTCAAGTCTTAACCTTCAAGCACCAACTCATTTCCAAGATACTGTGGTGGGAATCAAGCAAGTGAAGTTTGAGTCCCTGCAGTAATTCAAGCAAGATAAGTCACAAGTTACGTTATATAAATTGTGATGATCAACCCCAGTTTCCACATATAAAATCAGTTAAAAACAGTGGTCATGAAATGAAAAGTCTGGATCTGTGACTGCAGCAGCTGCTGCTACAATTATTATTTTGGGTCTTATTATTATTACTACCTTCGCCAAGGATGTTATGTTTTCACTCTGTATGTTTATCTGTCAGCAAAATGTACTGAATGGATTTGCACCAAACTTGGTGGGGGGATGGGGCATGGGCCAGGGAAGAACCCATTACATTTTGGTGGGAATCTGGTTAAAGGGGTGGATCTGGGAATTTTTTTTAATTACTTTCCTGAATGTGTGGAATTGCTGGTCGTCGGAGGAGATGCGCGCTCTACTGAGTGCCATGCTAGTTAATACTATTACGATATATCTGTCTCTATGTGAAACTTGCATTGTGATATGTTCTCTTTCCACTTGCAGTCCACATTTTAGTATTACTTGGCCCCACCCAATGAGAGCTGGTTTGCAGGCACTGCATTAGAAATGTCAAACTCAAGTTGAGTCTTTTATCAGTTAACCAAGTCTCAAGTCCTGAAATTTGTGTCGTAAGTCCGACTTGACTCGGGTCACGTGACTCAAGTCCCACGACACTGATAATCGGTCTTTGAATCTAAAGCTTTTTCAAGCTGAGAGAATGAGAAACAAAACACACTGTGGAAATCCTCTGAGCTCAACACTTCAAAGCAGATGTACCAGAACTAAGAGTTTACAGTCTTGAAACCAAAACAATTCAAGATAAAACTAATAATCCCATATTAACAAGATCACAGTGACCTGATAAAGTATCACTGAGGCTGTAGTGGTCTGAAGACAAACGTTTGAGCTGTGGTGGTAAAATGTGAGTCACGATCGCATACTCTTAAATGTTCTCTGTGGAGCATTTGACCACAGCTCTGTAGGGCAATGTTTTTACAAGTGGGTGCCCATTTTGTTTATACTGCGTACACTGACGAATAGACATGTGAGTGTGCACAGTTTCATGTTAATCCACTGACGGTCGGTGGCAGTAGCAACAAACAAAGGCAGTGAAGGAAAAAACTGCAAACTAGTAAACAAGAATATAAACAATGCAGGAAAACATTGCAAAGCTGATTAAAAAAAAAAAAAGATTGTGAGGAAGAAAATGCACTCAACACGTTTGTCAGGCCTCGAGGACAGAAACAATGTGTTTTGGTGAGTAACACTGAATGTAAACATAACTGTTTGTTTACAGGAAAACTGCACAGGGCATCTTTAAGCTCTAGACATCGTACTTCTCTCTATGTTCCCACATACAACACAAACTACGTCCAACAGTCACTTGAAGTGGAACAAGCTCTGAACTCTCACCTTTAACCTCTGCACCACTTCCCTGATGTCCTGCGCGCAGCCCTCTGGTACCCGCACAGCGATGTGGTCTCCTCTACCGTAGAAGATCTTCAGTGCCAGACGCTCCGGTGTCCAGCCGATCACGTCCGCACAGAAACAGTTAAACACCACCTCTTTGGTGGAACAGTCTATCAAGAGGACGTACTCGGCCGACAAACCCAAGGCACACGGGAGCTCCGTCCCGCCTCCGCTGAAGTCCTGGGCCTGGACCCTCCAGGCGACGGCCCCGGTGGCTCCCAGCTCCGCTCCCTCTCTTGCCTTGGAACGCTCGCGTTTTTTGGATGCGAGGGAGATGAGGTTGTTAAGCTTGCCGGCTGAGTCGAGCGGTGTGCTGCTGACGTAGTTCTCTGCCAGGTCACGCAGGTACTCCTGCCGCGTTCGTGTCGCCATGGTGTGGAACTTCTCTGACTTGTGCGCTGCATTTTCTGCATTGATAACTTTGGCTAGAAGGAAGTTACGAAAGGTTTCTGGGTCACGGAAGGTGACACCGCTGGGAATGGGTGGGCCAAAGGGGGGCACATCCTTCATCCTCGTGACAGCGACACTGAAAGAAAAGGGGAGACAGAGATGATTTATAGCGTGACACTATGATTTTAATCATATGAACATGCGCTTGTTCTGTTCTAATCATTTACCTGTAACATGTGTTTTCAGAGCAGGGGTTGTGGACACGCACAATAACGAAGACGTGCTGGAAGTGTGAACGGATATTCTGAGGGGTGAAAGGCAACGCTCCCGGCTCCTGAAAGATTATGGTGACAATGTCGTTCCCTATGTGCCTCTTCCTTAGGAGCTGGGGAAGGGGGGGGGGGGGGGGGCAAGCAAAACAAGACACAAATAAATAAAGTGAGCAAACATAATTGGCACTGACACGACTGACTCAGTAAACACTAGAAAGTCTGACGAGGGAAACAAGAGATTGAGACGCTCACTACTAAACACCAAACAACAGCTCTTTATGTAATTTGTTTTCTCGGATCCTGTGTGGGCTATTTGTGTCCATGTGTGCTGGTTTGTCTGTCTATCTGTGTTCGTGTAGGAGACATGGTGCACAGTCCAGGCTGTGTCTGTGGCGCAGTGCTTGCCAAACCTCTCTTCATCTGCAGAGAGAAGTGTGAAAGTACCAATTATGTAATCCAGCCCACTGTTGGGCCGCAGATACACAGATTCTCCAGCATGGTGCCACGGGAGCATCCTTCACTCGTACTCAAGGCTGCAGATTGGACGAATCTGATCATTGTGCTTGATGGAGTGTGTACAAACATTAGCTATAATTGTTAGAACTGATCACTTGGACAAAAGAAGTTTGGTTTATTTCACATTTTATCATCACATTGACTATTTTAGTACTGATTCCAAACATTGCTGATATGCAAACTCAACAGTTATTTACTGTGAAAAATAAATGTTTTATCATTGGTCATATGATTTATTATGGAGACCTGGCTGGCATACTATCTATCTCTACTTCATCCCTGATGCCTCCCTTCATCCTCTGCAGGTTACTTTTAACGTCAGATGCTGCCACCTAGAGGCTCATCTGAGGTTCAGTCTTTGCTGCTGCCGGCTCTAAACCTCTGGATGGAGTTATTGTGCTATTTATAAAGTAACAATATATAGTTTAAGAGTTGATACTGGTATTAAATGTGCAAAGACACTTTTAATCTGAGTAATTTAAAGCTGCAAACCCTTGTTTTTTTTGATTACTCACCTTTTACAGGATGTTTAACAAGATGATGTAACTGTTTATTTACAATAACAAACAGCACACTTCAATAATAATTATACAATTACACAATAAAAGCACAGTTCTCCAGTTTAAAAGACTAATTTATGATATTTGAAAGTGTTTGAGGAAGAACAAGTGACTTCTCCTTATCTTACACTGTTCTGCGGCGATAAGCTGACACATTACAAAGTGTGTGCACTGATCCTCAGCACCTACAGGGCCCGTCTGAGCACATGTGTTCACCCGTGTGAGCTTCTCACGCAAAACACTTATGCAAACTATAAAAAAATACCCACACACAAAATGTTATCTTACACACAGGTCACTCACAGGCGGCCCACGCTGCAACACACAGCGCCCAGGAGAATGTGTAGGAAGGCCGAAGTAAAAAAGAGGGAGAAAATAAAGAAACTACTCACTACTGAACCCCACCCTGCTCAGCTCCAGTTAAAGAACGAGAGGCAGAGAGAGAGGGCAAGAGGAAAAGCCAGTGAGTCGGAGAGGAGAGAGAAGCCAAGACACAGAGAACAAAGACTATAAAAAACACGAGAGGCTGAATAAAAAAGGAAAGAGACTCTAAATGAAGAAGGCGACATAAGTCACGAGTTTCCACTTCATGAATTCTTGCTGTGGTTTACGACCTGGAGCAAACGACAGAGGCTTTAACTAACAACCACAGACACAGACTTGGAAAGGCTTCGGGTGACAAAACATAGGCATGGATGCATTTTTTCAGCTGTACAAACCCATGTTTGACCTGCAACGTAGCATACAACCCCAGGTGATATTTAGACAGGGGTGCTCATGAGCTCTTACCTGCTGTGGGTTGCTGGGCATGTACGGCAGCATGGTGGACACGTGGAACATGACTTCGTAGCCCTGGTAGGTGGTGTACAGGGAGTGGGTGCCCGTAGAGTCCGCTGGAGAAAGATATTATAGTTTCACGTCAACTACAGACACACACAGATACAGGGGATCATCAGGACTCACAGACTGTCACTGTGCCTTTCCTTGGGTTATGACACATGGCATGTCTTTTTTCAGACATGACAGAACTGTTACAGAATGAGCCAAAAAGGTCCCGCTGCTGGAGGAAAGCGGTGGTTTGAAAAGTTACGATATGAAGGAAAAAAGGAGTTTTTTTGTTTTGTATGCATCAGCGCTTAAGGCTCAATTAATTATGATTATGAAGGCAAGGTATTTTCCCCGCAGCTATATTCTAGTGAATATCCTAATAGATATTCATAATTTTCCTCATTGAACATAAGGAAGGAGTCCTATAAGCATTTACTCCTCTACTATTAGTTTTTTATTCCTCTTTTGCTGCACTGTGAGGGGAAAAAATAATTTTCATAAACTAATCTGGTGTGAGAAGAACCTAATTGACAACATAAAATTGCTTATTTACATATTCACGCATTTCATAGTTTATTTAACTGATTTTATTGCTGCAAGTACAGGAGAGGATAGTTTAGTGATATATCTATTGCAGTGGTCTTGCGATGGCCTGGAATCACTCAATTTGGACATATGTGTTGTTGAAAGTGTCAGGAAAATGTTGGCAGGTCTACCGCCATGACTTTCACCAACATGTGAACCTGCCGTCACATTTACAGAAGCTGGTAAGTGAAACTGAAAGAGGCTCTTACTCTTTGTGTCGAGCTGTGCGGCGTATTTGGTGAATCCTTTGAGCAGCACCTGCTCCCCCAGCAGCTCCATGAATGCAGAGAAGGCGGGTGACGCCTCCTCGTTGTTGTACATCTCCTCCTCTGTGCTCTGGCCTGCGCGGCACAGCAGAACACCCACCTTGTGCTTCTGACTTAACTACGAGGCAGAGGAGAGATAACATTAACATTACAAACACACTCAGCGAACGCAAACGCCACATTCAAACACGGATGAAACGCTGCAGTTCGATGCCGGTGCTTCTGTTGAAACCTAATGTCGAGGGGGATGTTACAGTACGGTGCAGCTCAACTTTCATCGTTGTATAAACCTGCACAAACAAACAAAAAAACCTACTGCAGGAGAAAACACCTCCGCATTGCACTTCACCCTCCATTAAATAAAAGGTGAGATAACATGGCTAAACGCTAAAGCTTTTATGGTTGCACACTCATGCTCAAACACACCACACCCTGCTCACACAGCTTTCACTGCCCTCAGCCCAATTTTGTACTTTGCACCAACAGTAAATCAGTTATACAGGTTCTGGACACTTTTATACACACCATCCTTACCATGTGTGACTATATCACTTTATCAGTTCATACTCTTTGCTTTGCAGTCTGTTAGTCAGCCTGACTGTTACTGGCTGAATGAGCAGGTACACTTTCTGTGTTTAGGAGGTATCGCCGCTGCCGGGATCAACCGTCCAATTTCTGCTTTTAAATCGCACCAGCCTGAAAATAAAATGGAAATACAGTCACAGACACATAACTCACCCCCTGTTCATCCAGTTTAAGGAGCTGCTCTGTGACTTTGGGTGTGCCAAGTGCCAGTCTCAAACAGGACACATTGAGCTCGGGGACGATCTGCTCCAGGACCTCTTTGAGCGGCAGACCCCGTACCGTGCCGTGTCTCCCTGTAGACGCCACCGCATCCTCCAAAATGCAGCCTCGCAGGGTCACCAACTGTATGTAGGGAAAGAACAGGAGCTGTAAAACTGGAAGCATCTCCCGGTCTTGCACACACATCATGTTTAAGATCTACATGTATACGGCTGTATGTAAAAGCATTATTGGCATTAACATAGTCTTCCTTCACAGAGGAGCGGGGCTCAGCCTCAGCAACAGTGCGACACTTCTGGAAATATGACAGTGAATGATTAGATAGTCTCACTTCTCATAACAGTGGCCTGCTGCCCTGAAGCTACACTTTTTTCTCTGTATTACACACACATCTAGTGAATGTGCTGTGTGTGGAGGGTTTTAAGTCCGGCAGTATTGTGAATTAATATTCTACTCAGTATTGTGCTGTCACACTGTGCTGCTCCCTGGTGAGGGGAAATTGACCTGCTTCAAAACAGTGAGACTATAATAACCTCAGATACAGTTGGGAGGAAAAGGCTGCTCCTTTTCAGTACACACACACACACACACACACACACACACACACACACACACACACACACACACACACACACAAACACACACAAACAATGCATGGCAGACTCTGGAGCTGGCAGAGGCCGGAGAGACAGTTGAACCTCAGAGACTCAGGTCTGCCGCAGAGAAAGGAAACCTGTGTCACACAGCTGAAGTTATGGAGCTGCCGTTTCTACTCGTCAGCTTCTGCGCACCAGCAGAGTTAGCGACGTGCTGAGTGTGAGTGTATGAACGTGTGACAAAGGGAGAGAGAAAGGGGAGAAAGAGGAAAAGTCTCTCCACCTTGCTGTGTCAGCACTGCTGCACAGAATGAAATGACAGACTTCTGGGGGTTGGATATTTGAGAGAGGCTGCGGCTTGAGTGGGAAAGAATAAAGTCTGCAATCAATCTCTTTTTACTGTGTGGGAACAGTAGGCCTGGGTGTACTGGCTGTGTCTGTTGGCTGAGCTCTGTGTACTTAGATGTCGGAGAGGTTCCATTGTTGTACCAGAGCTAAGGTGATGAGGCCAGGCAACCATGTAATCCAGCTAAAAACAACACCGCAACAGACGCACAGAGGAACACACTCAGACGGAGACTACATGAACACAATGAGCAAAAGCAAACTCTTTTGTCTGAGTGACCATGACAATGCCAGACAGATGTTTAGAAAATACATTAAACTAACTATTCGTAAAGAGGTGAGACCACGATGTCGTCAATTTTGAAATATCGAACACAAGAAGAAAACTGAAGACTAACACAATTAGAGATGAAATAATTTGTGATTTGAAATAAAATTAATTCAAATGTGAATATCTGCCTGTTTTCATATTCAAGTGAATATCTATCTCTATCAATCTCTCTCACAGCTGGTCAAAAAAAGTAGCAATATAAAGGCATCACAGGACCGTTTTCTTTTTTTCCATATTAAAGTTCTCAAAAGGCATAAAGGATTATCAACAACGCCACACACGTTCTCTATGAATACTTAAAGCTAATGCTATCAGGAATGTATTTTAAATTGCATGCATGTAAAACAAATAGTAGGAAGTTTGGTTTTATTCCAGAAACCATTTCACAAAGAGAACTCAGTGATAAATGCACTTGTAATTTTGACTTCTGCTCTATTTAAACATAATATGTGGCTTTGTGTTGGACTCTGCTGTTACTGAATGTCCAATTGTATAAATCCTTGTGTATTTTAACTCTTTCTTGTGTATCTTAAGTTTTGTATTCTTGGACTGTTGTGAGTTGTCCATGTGTACTTTGTTTCACTGCCTTGAGGGACAAATAAGGGACATTTTATAGACATCGATAAAAAAGAAATTTATAAATCAATTAATAATGAAAAGAAATGTTTGTTGCAGCCTTAAACAAAATAATCTTAACATTGTGTCTGTGATCAAGCGATGAACTCACTGACATGGCCATGAGAAAAAGTTGAAAACTAAGTTTGGTGAAAACCTCTGATAGTAAAGGACCAGACTGTAGTTGAGTCTTTGAACAAATCTGAGGCAGACTGCAGAGAATCTTAACTAATTCTCCACAGTTATCAGCCCATCATTTAATACATTACAAGTATTTGATGCATCAGAGTTGAAGTGGTTGGGTGTGCTCCCACTGAGAGCAAGCCAAATGCTTTGGGCAGAGCCGCCAGTGTTTGGTTTGGCTTTAATGCGTTGAGACTGGGCAGGTGGAATTTTCCACTGGCGGAGAATAGAGGGGGGGGTGAGGTTATAATCAGAGCAAAGAGGGCGAGGAGAGTCACAGGTAAGGACACAAAGGGAGGGGCCGGGTGAAATGAAAGTAGGTAAGGAATTAACTTGAGCGTGCACATTCTGACTCATCACTGTCTCATCACTCAGAAATCCCCGTGACCAACGCACACAAACACATTTGTGTGTGTGTTTGTGCATACCTCGCTTGTTCTGACGATCAGGCGGTACTGGTACTGGTCTTTCAGGTCTTTGGTGTCGTCCAGTTTCTCCCTGCGGATGCTCACGGCCACAGGACCCATCTTATCATCCGTCCCAAAGTAGTTTGAGTGTTCTGGTGAGGGACAGGGAGAGGTAGAAAACAAGGTCAGAGTTTGTGCTGTGGACATAATGTGCATTCATTCATTTGTGTCTGAGCACAGGCTTGTGTTACATCCATGGTAGGTTACATCATGACATTTTTTTGGATACTAGTGCTGATAGGATTATGTTTGAGCTTCTAAAATGTTACTATTCACTGGTTTTCTCAGTCCTCTGTAATAGGTCAAATGAATGTTTTGGGGTTTTTTAAAAGCGCCATTCGAACAAAACAAGACATTTAAATATGACAACTTGGGCTCTAATAAATTGTGAGGGGCATTTTCACTCTTTTATAGACTAACATTTTGTAGACTTAACAATTAATCAATAAATTCAAAATGATACATTTGTAATAATTATATCAATTATGAAAAACCTTGTTAGTCGCAGCCCCAGTCGTTTCTTCAACCAAAAGGCCAAAACTTCACTCCAGCTTCTCAAATCTGAATATTTACTTATTCAAGTAGTGAACTAATTACTGTTAGATTTTGGACTACTGGTTGTCAACTCTGGCTTTGATGGCCATTAAAAGAAATAAATTCTGACTAAATCCTGAAAATAATTGTTAGCTGCAGCCCTAATATTTTTTGATACTATAACTTTACTTTTCTCCAAAAACCTAACAAAAGAAGCCAATCTTAAAATTTGCATCATGGTACTTAAACACAGGCAGCTGTACAAAAACTTAACTAAATAAGATCCATTGTTAAAAATTATGATTCATAAGAGTCAAATATATCTATCCAGAAACACACACGTCTATCCAGCCATTCAAGGGGGGTCTGAAGCAAAGATACTGTAGAAGTCCATGTGTAGTGAGTAGGACTGACAGAGGAGGGGCATTAAGTCAAGGACAGGACTAGGACAATGACATGTTATCTAGTAATCAATACTCAAGTTAATTACAAAATCAATTCAGCTAACACCAAGAATAAACCAGTGAAAATGATAACTGCTACTAAAGAAAGGGGAGGGTCAGAGATGCTGGACATTTTTCTGATGTGTAGGAGCTTCTTTAAAAAAAAGTGATAATTAGACTTTGTAAATCCAGGAAATGAACAAAATGTTGTGTCATGAGTCGCCACTTAACATTCTGTGGCTTATTAGCAGTGTTAGCATAAAACAACATATTCATCCATTAAGAGGCTGAGGCAACCTTATCAACACACTTCACAAGCATCTCGCATGTCCTCTTCTAAAGCTCCTAAGCTAAGCCGCGCTAATGCCAACGCCATAGGCCGTGTGGGAGTCGAAACACAAATTCTCCAGACACTCGGGGAGGAATCTAGCTTGACAAGTATTCCTCCTCTATAACCCCACTGACTGGAATGAACCGGGACGACGTACACGTTAAGAGAGTCAGGCCTGCTTTGCTTCCGTGCGATGTCCCGTGGCGGAAATGTCAGCCTTTTGATGAGGCTTTTCTGACGTGCACACAGGGCACGTCACAGCAAACACACACACACAATCACAGTAGCGTTCAGCTGGAAACGAGTCAGCAGATGAACATATTTTTGGAAAGATAACCTTTATCTGTGTGGCTGCAGGCCTGTCTCTCACACACATACATACACATGCTTGCTTGCACACATGTGCTTCTAACAGCATCTGTCACTAATTAGGGTGCAGCCAGATGATGCTTGCCAACGGGAAGTTTCATCCAGTGTCTGAAGAGGTGATGCTGACAAGAAATGCCCACACACACACACACACACACACACACACACACACACACACACACACACACACACACACACACACACACTTCGTCTCTGAAGTTAGGTGTTACTTCTGACACTGAAAACCAGATGTAAAACAAAGCTGCACCGGCTGACTGTGTTAACTGGTACTTGTGATCATGCAGGTGATGTATCATCAGCTCAGGGTTTCGCCAACAGTCCGGTGGCAGGTACATGTGTAATAAAAACTCTGGGAGCGTTGCCAGTTTGGCCCAGTTTGATATTAACAGCCTCAGAGTACAAAACGGGATCAGTAAGTCTATAATGAGGCGTTGCAACTATCTATTATGGTTCAATACCAGTAAGTGCAGAATTGTTTGAGAAGCTGGAATCAGATTGTTGCTACTGCTTGAAAGTTAGAGTAGTCAAACTGTTGTTACTGATTAATTGTTTACATCATGCATCAATCTTTTGGGGTTCGTTGCTTGTTGGACATATCAAACAACATAAAGATGTCACCTTGGAACCATTTTTGATTATGGAATAAACAATTAATCAGTCCTGCCCAGAAGTACTGATAATGAAAGCAATCATCTCCTGCAGCCAAATTTTAATCGATTATAAAAGTTGTTGTCGGTTTCCCTGAGAGCGAGTGAATGATAAATCATGAATGTGTTTCTGTGTGTGTACATCGTCTGTGTGTGAGACTCAGTATTACCTTTCCCATGGAAGTAGTCTCTGTAGTATTTGGCCCCCTGGTCTACATGTTCTATACTGTACAGTTTCAGTCTCTCCAGTCTCGTAACCTGCTGTTCAATAGGCACCTCCAGCACTGAGACGCTGGCGTTACTCCTCCTCACCCATGCCCTTCCACCCTCTCCTCCTCCGTCTCCTCCTCGCTCTGCTGACGAGCTGAGGAAGCTGATGTTGCGCTCCCCGTGGCCGCCCGTCTCATTGAGGAAGTGGGGGCAGCAGAGGAGCAGGGGGCTTGAGTTGTGGGCTCCAGGAGGCCCGTCCAGAGGGTCCACGTTCAGAGAGGGTGCTGTGGAGCCAGGGTCGAGGCTCAGCGTCAGGTCCTCAATGCTGGAGTAAACTGGGTCGTTCACACTAGAAGCACATGACCTGGAGACGGACAGGGACACTGAAGCAGCTGATGCCCCTGTGGCGGTGTTCCTCCTCTGGGTGACGTATCCACGCTGTGCTGCAGCCTCATGGAGGTCAAACAGGATGCTCTGAGCGTCAAAGTGGACAAAGCTCTTGGGGCACACCCATGCTTTGTAGGAGGCGTCTGTTGAACCTCGCCCTCCGTCATCATTGGTCTCTCCTTTTCCTCCATCCAGCTCCCCTCTGCTGGAGCTCCGAAGTTTCCTGAACAAAGAAGAGGTGCCCAGTGACGACTCTGTCCCTCCACTTTTCTTCCTCACTCTCTCACTTCCTTCCTTCCTTCCCGTCCCTCTGTCATCCCCACCTGTGGGACCAGGGGAGGGAGCGGAAGGAAGAGGTGCGCTCGGTGGCGAGTCTGGAGCACGCAGCAGCTCCCTGAGGCGTATGGGTGCTGAGCTGCGCTGGTCAGGCCTCTCCTGGTGGAACTGGCTGAGCATGTCGAAGAAGCTCTGCTCAGGAATGCCCTGGATATCGATGGAGGACGTGCTGCCGTACTCTCTGAACAGGTTCCCCATCCCGCCACCTCCGCGAACCTCCACCTTGGTGCGGGAAGGAGAGAGAATTTTCGGACATGTTAAAGTTAGGTATTTTTCACATAAGGTGGTTATTTTCAAACAAATTTTCGGCTTATTTGAGCTGATGTGAAAGCTGTCAATCAGACTGTGGTATGGTCCGAACAACCAAGCTGAGTACGCCCGAAAAGGTGAGCTTTAAAACCACCAATGGTGTGGTTCATTTCTCATGTGAAAACAAAACGTACCAGCAGGATTTAGCATGAATTCAAAAGCTAAACTACTGTTGAATCCATCCTCAGACCGTGAACTATCAAAGTGGGGATCTGTATAAGCAGTGTAAATAATTATGCAAGATCATCTAGTAACCATGGTAACACATATGTCCATCACCACATTTTCCTTAATACATTAAAACAGAGATGAGATGTGTATTTTGGCAGTCCCTCATTAAAACCTGAATGAAACTCAGCGACCACACAGTAACTATGTACCTGTATGTACGTTCTTTTTCGTCATGATTTATGATATACGAGGTGAAATTGCAGTTTTTTTGGTGAGCTCTTTGTGACAACATAAATATATACATAATGCAGGGTAAAGTGCTGCATGACTCGCTGTCAGCCACCAGGATTTGATTTTCCTCTGTGGGCCTATGAAGCACTGATGAACGTTTTAAAAAGTCCAATCAAGTTCCGTACTCCTCCTGCAATAAGTCAGCCATTTTGCTTTTTTCAGAGGTGTGAGAGACCTCAGAGGAAGATTTAAGGCTCACCTCGTTCTCATCCTGTTCGCTGAGCGTCACTTCACTGTTGGAGCGCTGTCTTAACGGTGGGAAGACTCTTAGGCTCAAAGGTGAACTTCTTTCACCTCCAAACCCTCCTACTCTGAACTCTACATCCTTCGACCGTCGTCGTGGCAACCTGGCAACTCCTCCCCGCACCAAGCCGACGTCAGATGACAAAGCTGATGATGAAACTGAAGTGGAACAGTCATCTCCGTAGTGATTGCTGCCAATTTGCCCATTTTCAAGCAGCGACTCCCGGGACTGTGCACGACGCGGAGGCCACTCTGCGATCCGTGCTCGAACACCCATTTTGGGCACGGACATGCGTGGTTGGATGGCCGGGTCTGTGGGGCCAGGGGCCGGGTGGCCATTGGGGGTGTGACGAAACGGGGTCTGCTGGGGCAACCCTCCTCCTCCTCCTCCATCCAGAAGGTCCGAGGAGGTGCAAGTGACCCCTCTGTCTCTGTAGCTGTTCATGGCTCCCGAGAAGAGCTCAGGGCTGGGGAGCAGGGGGCTGGCATCCCATGTCAGGAGGGGTGCTCGAGAAGAGGGAGAGGAGGGGCCCCACAAACACTCTGCTGACAGTGCTACGGCCTCCAGCTCCCAAAAACATTGCTTTTAACTGGCAGGGTGGGAGAGACTTCACTGGTCCATGAAGGACCAGTTTGAGCCAGGACCGGTCCTCTTTTTCTTCTTGGATTATTTTCAGTCTGAAAAAAGGAAAAAAAAAGGGAAAAACATTCAGTCCAACAAATCAGCTTTAGACAATCTGCACAAAACATCTAAAACCAAAACAAATAAGATTTGAAATACTGGAACATTTTTAAATTACAGAACTTGAGTCCCAAATTCTCTCCACAGACCCAAAGAAAAATTGAGCTCTGAATTCAGAGAAGAGCGAGTCACTCAACTGTAAAACAATGTAAGACTGATAAACCAGAGAGGGAGTGAGCCACAGAGAGAGTGAGCCACAGAGAGAGAGAGAGAGAGAGAGAGAGAGAGAGAGAGAGAGAGAGAGAGAGAGAGAGAGAGAGAGAGAGAGAGAGAAAAAAAAATAAGGTGAAGGGATATGACAGAGGATTTCTCCCGTTGAGGCTAATCTTCAGGAGGCTGACAAGGGATATTATTATCACACACTGTGCATTCGAGTGCGCGCGCGTGCACACACGAATACTCATATACCCACAGGACATGAAGGCTGTGGCCGTTCTGCTGCAGATTAAAACCACTGAAACACTTCAGAATATTATCTGGTTAGAAAAGTAATACAGATCCAAACAGAGGGAGTACACAGACAATTTAAACACTTCAGCCCTGGCACATATTCACTGCTCATGTCTTGTCTCTCTTTTGGAAGAAACCCGCAGTGATGATATAGCTCATTGTCTGTTTGAGTCAGTTCGTGACTAATATTGACGTCATGCCGACACTGACCCCCACACGGCTGAGACACAGAAGCTACTCTCCTCTACACAATGGATCCAAACAACAAACAACTACAACTTTGTGGAGTTAATAGTCTTTTGAGACGGAGAGATGAATAGGAACTTCAGGAGAGACAGAAAAGGGCGAGCTCACTAAGTGACCCAACAGCTGGAGGGATGGAGGTGGGGTAAAGCCAGAAATAGAGCGATTGGAAAGAGTCAAGAAAGAGCAAGGAGGAGAGCGGTACATTGCTCAGTGAACCACAGTGGCGTACTTTAATATGACAGCCACACAGCATCAAGTCTCAAAATCCACTGGCCTTGTAAAGACTTGTTTATTCAGGAGCATCTCAGGTCTCTGCTGAGGTTTAAAGTGATGATTTTTACAGGCTTTAAAGTCTTATTTGATGAGTGCACGGCTACAGGAATACTGTCAGATCATGTTGGTTTTAGCGCTCACACTCTACCTTAATGTTTGCTTCACATTTGGTGATTTAAAAAGTTAAAGTTATGCTAGTTTTGCACTCATTGTGAAGCCCCTGAATCTTTGCACTCTTTCCTGGAAAAAAGGTTCAAGTCATGGTCACAGTTTTTGATTTTAAATGCTGTGGTTGTTTGGAATAACTAGCTGGGAATTTTCATTCAGGAGTGGTTATGACTCCACAGCCAACACATGACAATACACTGACACAGCGGTCTGTATTCAAACGAGTGAAGAAGGAGCCATCAGGCGATCTCGGCAGCCACGTACAGACAACACACAGCATTTTGTATATTCTAATGTATGTGTTTGGGCCCCATTTTTAGTGGACCTTTTTAGTACTACATAGACCACAATTTAATATCTGTTTCACTGTCATACTGGCCAAGAATAAAAGTAAGGTGGGGAACCAGTACAGATAAAATTGATTTGAATTATTTATTATGTATAGTACATTCCAGCAGAATATTATAATTTTTTTATGATATAATTAATTAAATGAAATGCAACCTAGATAAGTGGCAGAAACAAATTAAGAATGATTAAAAAATTGAAGTTTGAGAAGAACATGTCTACTGCTGCTGTTGTGGCTAGTCTCAGTGACAGTGTTTGTTACAGGTCTGATGGCGCAGACTGAAGCTCCTCAAAAAAAAAAAAAGCAACTTCGAGTGTTAACATGTATAATGTCTCCCAGCAGCCTGCAAATCCGAAACAAAAAAATTTAATAACCAACATTACAGCACACGGCAGGCAGGAGAAAATATTTCAGACTTTTTAATACCATCTAGTCTTTTTTAAGATACCCCAATTACACAACCAAACTGCAATGTGGAAAACATGATAATAATAACAGTGTGCGGTGGGGCTTGGATATTCTGAGTGGGAGCTTCAGCAAAATGTCTAAGATATAAATGTGCTCGGTCCATCCATCTGTGCTGTAGTCACACTGCTAGTGTTTCTAGTGCTACTCTTCCTCTCTTCTGAATTTCCCTTTTCCATTTGTGAGTTTCTGTCTAATCTTATTCTCTATTTAGGACTCCGCTTTTGGATTAAAGTTCTTTTATCTACATAAGTCTCTCCTCAAACTGCCAAAGTCATTCACATATCTACACTAAATTTGCTCAGAGGGCAAACGTACATAATCTGCATATATACAATATATGCCTTTTAAAATGTGCTCTTGTTAAGATCCAGGCTTCCAGGATTATATTTTTCCTATACCTAACCATGCCATTCCACATTATACAACTGTTATGAAATCCCAAGGTTTCTGAATCTATTTAGATTGTATTATGCATGATACAATTCAACCATAACCTTTCATTAAACACTGCTTATTCAAGCAGTCTCCTCGTCAGGACGTTTAGCTTTTATTCACACACATATTGACCTTTAAGAATTTCACAAATGTAAAACTCGTTTCCATGATGAATCAGACAGGAGTGTCAACATTTTCACTCCTCAGACAAAAGCTTTAAGGAATGATAACATACGATTCAACCACAAGCAGAACAAAAACACACACACTTGCACACACACAACGCTTAACTGCCCTTGGACTCACATTTAACCACATTAAAATGTATGCACTTTCATGATACTGCAGTTACACACTGCGGTTTAAAAACTGGAGGACGCTACAGTGGCATGAAAAGAGGAGCTCAACGTTTGACTCTTTCCAGTAAGTTTAACAGCCTGCAGAAAGCGTACATTAGGAGCAATTTTGTTGTGAAAACAAATCTGTGCCTGCTTCTCTCCAGCTGCCTCAGTTTGTGAATCCTACAAATGTAGACTCTCGTTATGAAGTCAAATTTGCATAAAGTTGAGCTTTTGATTGTGTCAAGGCAGCTCAGTGGTTTGTGTGTGTTTTATGATACACAACGCCTTTAACGAGTCCTCACTGAATTCATTTTTGGCCCCAAGACTGCATTACTCATTCACTCGTACACGCACACATGCACCATCAACAAAACTCATTCACAGCAAACAAAATCCCCCTATCGTCATACAGCCCCACTAATGTATCATGTCTTTGTTTCTGGAGAACCACAGGCACTTCCGGGCCAAAGGCTCCCGCTCTGATCATGCTTTTTGACGGAGTCTTTCCTCATCCGGAGAGCTGTCCTGTGATCCACTATCAGGCTCAATCCCAGATTATCCGGCCCCAGCTGCAGGAGCTGCAGAATGGCTTCATTATGTGTCCGAGATGCCTGATGAGAAAGGCAATGTAGAAAGTGGTTTGCTCTTTAACGGCGACTTCTGTCAGCACACAGCCCCATGAGCGAGAAACACCTCACTTCAATAGACAGCCCCAGAGTGATGGACACAGACTGGTAACCTGGAATAGATGGAGTTGCTCCTATGAGATAGCTGAGTTAATGTGAGATGGTGGTGTCTCAGGCAACATGTAAACATACTGATATGCAAGTATGACGTTTGCCATATTCACCATTCAAGTTTAGTGTGTAATTATGGTAGCGTTTGATAATTAGCGCTAAACACTGAGTAAAATTAAGGCTGATGGGAATTTAGTTTTGCATGTATTTGGTCATACACCAAAGTACTGAAACGTTGACCTGATGATAGCACTAGATGAAAAGTTAAATTAGCATTTACTGATGTTTTGGTCACTTAGAGGCAACATAAACAAGCTGTGAGCACAACATTGACATATCACCACCTTTTAGGTTGATATGGTGAAGTTGTTGGCTTATTTACACACAGCAGTTATAGCAACATTATTGTTCATTTTGTTTGAGAATATTGGTATTTCTGAAAATTAGTCTAATATTCACACTCCTTTTATCTCTTGTTTTTGGTCTCTACCAACTCCTGAGGGAAATCTGTGGGTCTTTTGCTGCTAAATGCTCCACTATGTTAACCAGCTGGTCGTTAACTGTGACCGTCTATTGTTTGGTGCTGAGCAGACAGTGTATGGTGGGATTTTGGAGTTGAGACATTTCACTCAAAGACACAAATGTCTGAACAGAAAGTCAGTAGATCGCCAAAGTCTTTAGGATTCATCCTCTCTCAGAATCATGAATATCTGAGTGTATGAATTAGTGGTAACAAGATAGATTGGAAGCTTTCTGAATATCATCAGACAACACAGAAGGATCATTTTTGCTGAATTGGTGAGATGGAGCGGAGAGCAAGAGGGTTGGTTACAGCCAAGTTAAAGAACTTTTTAAGCCAATCAGCAACATCATAAAATATTATTGACCAGAAACAAAATGGTAACAAAATCCAGAAAAAAAACCCCAAAGATTTAATCTCCATTACCTACAGTGAGAATGGTACACACGAACAGCTTTAGCGCAGACTTCAGAAGATGAAGCACAGGCATTTAATGCCCTTTAATTACTCACATATTGTAATTAGTTAGCTCTGGGATGTCCCCATTCATGCTCTTTCCCTCTCCCTCCACACCCGCTCTGACTTGCCCTGCATGGTGCAGGCTTGGCCCATGCACCACAAACACACACGAAGGCTGGTAATTACACTGGTTAAGATTTTTGTAATGACAGAGTTAGAAAAGGAATGCAGCTTCCAGAGGAATGAGTGTGCTTGACGTGGAGGAGGTGCCGCTGCTGCCTGTATGCCACAGCAGTGGAGACAGACCTGAGCTGAGATCAGTGCGGGGAGCTTGTCACAATGTAAAAGGAACAGAGATGAGGAGGGATAGACCAGCCATATGTTTCTCTTTCTGTCGGTGCCAAAACAGAACAAAGTGGCAGCAAGCACAAGTCACAAGAAAAGATGTGCATACATAGAACAAAAGTGTCTGAAATTCTACAATAACTATCTAAATGACCATAAAAATGCAAACATAAACTGCTGTAACAAGACAAAAACAAAGTTCCCACACATAAAACATCAGCAACAGTTACTGCGTGCATTTAGATCAAGCAAACGATGCCAGAGTACGAGCTAGATTATGAGCTGGTTTGAAGAACAGATGGCGCTACATATGACTGGCAGACGGCAGACAGGAGCAGAGCAGAGCACGACACTGTAATACAATGCAACACAGCACTGGCAGGCAGACGGGGAACAGCACATCCAGCATTCATGCCACCATGACCTCTGAAGGAGAGGACAGACCAGGAGGTGCCATCAGGTCTCCACTGTCACTGAACTCAGTCTCATCAACCTCAGTGAAGTGAAAAGTCACTGAAGTTAGAGCCAGCTGAAGCGGTGAGTCAAGTCACGCCTAAGGATGCAATACTTGCCAGTCAAGTCTTAGGTTTGGACTTACAAATCCCAAAACAACACAAACCATATAAGACAGTGCCAGACAAGCCTCGCCGGGCCACACATCTTGACTGTTTCAGAAAGAGTTCAGTGAGTTACGAAAAAATTCAGCGCCTTTAAAAGGAAGTGGTCGATGGGACAATGAGTGCAAGTTCAGTGGCCCGGATGTTTCATTGTGCTCTGTAGTGAAGCAGTCAGAAAGGTTCAGGATAAGAGGTTACAGCATGTCTGCCGGTGTCTGCGTTTTCCTGATGCGATTGTCGAGGCAACCTGTTTTCCCTCGACAAAAACACATTTGATAAACAAATTTGATGTCATGCTGGCATATGTGCCAAACGGAGCTACAGGGCTCTCCCTCCAGCTGGGGCTCACTCTTAAACCAGGCTATATGAGAATAGCCTATGATATGTTTTGTTCCTCTACAGCAGGAAGATGCTCCCTCATTAATGCAACACTAACTCACCAAGTTAACCTCCAGACTTAAAGACATGTTTAACACCAAATAGGATTGCATTCATTTATTGACATTTATATCATGATCAGCTCTTTTTACCAGCTTTATATAACAACAATAACCTAGACCTGGAAAGACAGTAGTGAATAGATGTATTTAAAGTCCACACATGAATTTTACTTGACATCAGTGGTCTGGAACAACGGCCCTGAGATTTTCCAGACAGTTTTTGCTAAAAAAAAAAAACATTTTACAAGTAACATTACTGCCTATGGCACGCAAGAAAATATATTCAAGACATGGAAGATGCCTCAAGGCAAATTTGAGTCTCAGAGACAGGCTACACCAAGTCCCATCCATCAACAACAAAACTCTACAGGAAACTCTGAAAACAACATTGACATATCAGAACATTTGGCTGGAAGGAAACACACGGTCGAAGCCCCTGACTCTGGTCTATATTGGGCTTGTAAGTGTGTTTGGCTTATCTGGAGGCGACATCTCTCACAGGCTGGAGATTTACTAAGCTGCAGCTCTCTCTCCGTCTCCCTGCTTTCCTATCAGCTCACTTTCCTCCCCAGTCCTTTCCTCAAGTCTCACCCGACTACACTGTCATTGTCTCCATTGATTTCCGTCTCCATTGTTTTGCTGAATCCTGCTGATGTCGCTAGTGTCACTTCCATCTGCCTGTCTGTCTGTCAGGCTGCCGTCCCATGACACTGGGACAGCTCAAGAGGAAGAGGACGACAAGGAAGAGGAAGATCAGGGGTTTGTGTGAAAAGAGCAAGACTTGCATCCAGTTGGAAAAAATCACAAATGGCAGCCCACATCACCATTCATTATCTTCCTTATTTGATGGTTTATCTGTTGGAAACGGATCAGATGAATGGCAACGAGTAAACAAGGAGGAGTTGAGATATAACAGAGTAAACACTCAGAAACTGCAAGAGTTGACGCCTCAGTTTCCCTGGTTGCTTAAAATTTTCTGAAACAATCCAGTTCATCGCTAAAGCGAAATTATTTTCATTTCGCTTTTCATTTATCACAGGATGTCACAGGCAGACCTGTTCACTGCTCAAGGACATTTGAAGAAGGTAGAGACTTGCCTTCAGTGGGGTCATGAACCTCAGATGTCTAGTTGAATAAAGGCCTTTCTAACCTAAAGCAATCAAGGGTTTAACAATCAGCTGTACTGAATAATGGGAAGTCATCGTTCTCACTGTGTTTCTACATGTCGTTTCATGCTAAAACAAATGTATTGGACTATGAATTGGAAAAAAACAAGACATTTGATGAAGTCACTCTTGGAAATTTTGATGAGCAATGTTCTTATGTTTTTATGTTATGTTTTGTTTAAAATATTATATCTAATATTGTATATTAGTAATACAATAAAATATTGTAATATCAACTGTTTACTGACATAGAAGACTACAGACAGTACCACAGAAATTATTCACATTTGAGAAGCTGAAACCAGACAATTTCCAACATATTCTCTTATAAAACGACTTCCCACTAAATGACATTGATCATTTTTCTGTTGTTTCTGTCATATCTGACCAATGTATGCTTTATGCCCAACCACATTCTAATTTCCCTCTTTTATAACTTTCTGTCAGGATCAGTAATGCCACTGATTACCATAAACATTTGTCCGCTGAAACAATTGCAATAATCTAAATATTTAGTTGATGTGTAAGAGAATCCCAGACATCCATGTTCGAAGATACTAGGATCACTAAATACATATTGTTATAATACCAAAGAAATCAAGGAACTCAGAGTAAAAAAGAATAAAACAAAAGTATTTCACTGTTTGTGACCATCACAAAATAGCTTGAATTAGCAAATAGATCAGAGACAGGTCGAAGTGCTTCCTGGAGCCAACAAAACAAAAGTTCAGTAAATGCTGCTGATAACAACACATTCATGACAACAACTGGAATGAAACTAAAGAAAGTAATAGCCAACTGTTTTTTATAATAGAATTATCATGGGACACATCAGAGTGCATTGTGGGAGCTACTGTTTAGTTGGATATTGTGTTTCCTGACAGTGGCTACTGGTGAATCTCTCCTTTTTGGAAGCAGAGAACATCTGAGGTGACCTGCTTTTTACCATCACAACAAAATGCAAATGAGGAAGTGCTTTAACTACAAAACAGCAGGGCAGACAGCTCATCCCTATACTGCAGCGAAATATTCAGGTCGTCAAGTCAATTAGTCTTTTATCACGTCTTTGAATCTGACCTTTCTGAGAACCAAACACTCTGCAAGTGAAACAAATTATAAGCAAAATAGAGGAAATGAATCTCATATCAAGAAAGTGGTAAAACAAGTTTGTTACTTAATTAAAAGACTGAACACGTAACACATTCCTACCACCTATACACACATACGCAATCAAAAGCAGTGAGCTTACATTCTGGCACTAGCAGACAAATATAAAGACTTGCAGATTTTAGTGATTAGCAGAAAAATGTTTAAAGTAAAAGTATCAAAACAGTCCATAAAGATGGATCACACACCAGCCCAAAACAAAAGTTTGGCTTAAAGTCATGTTTCAGTCTGCCAAGTCCATACCACGAAACCTCAGATCACAATTAGCCATAATTAAAATGCACACACACAAACACGCACACAATAATACAGTATGTACTAAGGTTACCTTATTCTGGCTTCAGCTGTGCCTGTGCAGATGAAGCAGGTGTGGCGAGGTTTGACGTCACTGTGCAGGGAGGGAAGGCTCCGTATTTTACTCTGCAGGAAAAGAGAAAGGAACATGTTGTTAAAGTGACATCTTTTCAAGTTTTGTATATGATGCATAACAGGCGCACGTGACATAGAAAATCACTTTTTTCATATGCTCATCTCTGCAATTGAGCCACATCAATGTTTTTAACCTTTTCTATTTCACATAATCTGTGTGTGGCAGTAATGATTGAGGGTGTGTGTGTGTGTTTCAGCAGAGCAGCTGTAATCACTTCCACGCTCGTCATCACACATACATCTATTGTGTGAGAGTTGTCTGAACAAAGACGCCTGAGGCGGTCTATCTGTACTGTAAACACGTCTGCATACACACAGACTGGCTTGAACACAAATAGAGGTAAAAACACCACTTTTGCTTCGGCAAAAACTGATGTTTTAATATCAGCTTAGATACTGAATCAGAAATAATGTGCACAAAAAACAAAAGCAGCTGAACCTCAACAGGCGGAAGTATTCAAACACAAACTCCTGTGCTCCTGAGAGTTTCTCTCCATCAACCTCCGCTTCAACTGCTGCCTCTTCCTCAGCTCCCATCTCCATCTTCCAGCTCTTTCTTCAGCATGGACAGATGGAAACACAGAGGACGAGTGGAGTCAAAGTGAAGGAGACTGCACTATGATTAGAGGTCGAGGGGCCTGAGAGCAGAGGGTGGGGGGGGGTTCTTCAAATTCAAGTAGGACATAAAGAGCGGGTGAAGTGGGGCCAGAGCAGGGGGCGGGTGGGAATCAGCAGACATAATGTCCTGAGGGGGAGGCCCATAACTGTCTGACAAATACAGTTCTAATCAATACCAATCAATCAGAGTCCACTTATCCTGCCATGGCTTCGATAATAACACTGTCTTTAGCAGAGGGGGAGAGCAGGGGTGGACAAGGGTCAGTGATTGTGCAAGTGTCTATTTTTCTACAGCAAAGCGTCAGTTCTTAACAAAGCCAGCAGCGTCAGCGAGGATTTAAAGCTCAGGTTTCACTCCACTGCCCTGAAAATGAAATTAAACTACAAGTGAAAACTTCCCAACCATGGCAGAGTTCGCAACACAGACCCCAGCATAAGCCTGAAAGTAATTATAGCTGCCTGTCCGTATACAGCGTCTGTGTGCATGAACTGTGTGCAGCCGTTATCACACATACACTCAAGGACACATATCACATAAGTGAGATCAAACCGAGCCAAGCAAACACAAGCACCCACTTACAGCTGTAAGGGTTAGTTAACTGACAGAAAATTAATTGGCAATGGTATTTATACTAAAATAATTTGTTGAAAATTCTCAAAAATTTGCTGTCCCATTCTTCTCAAATATGAGGATTTACTTAATATATTTTGGAGTGTGAGATATTCAAATATTTGAAGATGTTACCTTGGAGTGTGGGAAATTTTAACAGGCATTTTTGAAAAACAATTTTCCTAATCAGTGTGCCAAAATTCAAAACTTTTTACCATACAGTTCTAGTGGCTGCCATAGACTCACATGGCATAAGTAATAGTTTAAAGAAGCTGAAAAAGAAAAGGCACGCTTCGCTGCCTGGCCTCCAAATAACACATTAAAAGTACATTACAGTCTGTTATAAACCACTAATTAAATGTTTGTGTACTGTACTGTTTGTAAATGCTAAACACAGGGATCAAGGAGTCAGTTTTCTACCAAATTTCTGACCAAAACGTGTGCCATTCAGACAGAAGTAGTGACGAACGAGAGAGCAAATGTAATAACACCGCTACTTCTCTGGAGATTTGACGCATCAAGATGCAACTGGTGTGTGGATGCACATAGAAAACAATGGGTGTTTTGATGTACATTTCAGCATTAACAGGTTTCCACAGAAGCCAGCAGCCACACGACTTACGAGTCCCAGCCACAAATGACAAGGGTAAAGTGCTCAGAAGCTCAACAACAACAGCGAAGGGACTCATAGCTGGTAAACCACACCAAACACACACACCAAAAATACAATCTCACAAACTGCCACTGCAGGTTGAATCATCACCTTTGTGACACAAAGTCAGCTTAAAATGTTTTGGTGTGAGGATCAGAGTGCTGGTATCTGTGGCACTGCTGCTATCCCTGAAGAATCCCTGAGCTCTGCTTTTTTTCAGCCATTTTCTTCCGTCAACAAAACATTTCTGTGAAAGGTGGATCTGTCATGGTATGAACCCCCCCCCCCTCTAAAGTCCTCTGGGTCCGAAGAATGCTTGTATCACAGTAAAGGTCTCAAAACACACTGCAGAGAAGTTCGACGGAGGATTCACGAACACCAGGATGAAGACAAACGACCTGTGTGGCTCCACAGACACCACATCTAAACATCAGGGAACACTGACGCGAAGCAGTGGAGAGAGCGCAGAGATCAGACGTCCACACATGGCTGCTGGAAAGTCGAATTGTGAGACTGAGACTCTGGTTAAATCTCAATTGTATGTTATGTATTTAGTAGTGGAGTCTAACTGTCACACAGCCAGAACAGAGTTGGCTCAGTCCCTCTGTGTGTGTGTGTGTGTCTGCGTGCGCGCGTGCGTGCGTGTGTGTGTGTGTGTATACATACAATATGTTTTCAGGGCAGTAGGACCAAGAGTTCAGCATAAATTATTCTATAAATACATAAATTCATCTGCTATCTCATTACAGTAGAAGCGCTTCCACCACTGATGGGATAAAAAGAGAGTCTGTATGTGTGTCTGCAGGCGTGTCTGTGCCTTCACCATTGCTGGTATTATGTTGTGATTAAGATGGGATTACTGTCACATCTCAGATGCATGAATATTTCAGAGCATTTGCTGTGTCAGTACTCCTCCAGAGCTCAGCCTACTGAAGTTTTTCCCTCACACTATGTGATGAAAGCAGCAAGCTCACATTGCTACTCCTCTATTTTCAAATCTGGGCATCAAGTAAATGCATGCATGAAGTCAACGCACACAAACTTGCAAAGATTTTGCCATATGTGTCAAATTTTTCCCAAGTGTGTTAAGACCTTCATGAGTTTTCCGAGAGTCAATGTACTTCTAGAGAACTGACTGCTGGTATCCAAGCCTGTAATTTAGCCTTAACTTAACATTAAACCTATAAATCTCTTCAAATGTCCATTTCTAAAACAATAAACACACATCGAAGTTGAAATACAGAATTAGTGATGTCACGAGAACCGATACTGAAAATGTGACGATACTTATTTTTCTACAGTACCATAGGTACCGAAGGAACCATAGATGTTGTAGATGCTGACTCTTCAGGGACTGATGGGCAGTACAATAACCCTACAAGCGTTGGAAGCAACACTTGGAAGTGTGGGTGCTGCAACAGGTCCGCCATGAATATGAATGAATGAATTAATTGAACAACAACTTTTAATAATTAATTAAATATTTCAGTCATTTGTGAAGCAAAGTTAGCAATAAAACCCAATCATTCCCTGATTTTAGCTTCTGCTTTTTTGACAGTTTTCTGACATTTTAAAGACTGAACAATCAATCAATCAGTAAATAATCAGCAGATTAATCGATATATAATGAAAAACATAGCTGAAGCTGATTTAAATCTCCACTTCTTTTTTGGGGGGAAAAAATGAGCAATTCAACAAGAAAAAAAAAGAAAAAGAAAAAATGTCTCCTTGTCTGCTTTAAAGAAACCTCATTCCCACCTCGAGCACCTCCAGAAAAACACAAGCTAGAGCCCTCGTAAAAATCCGTGTCCTGATCTAAACATTTAGGACCCAGTTTGGATTAACGAGCACGAGCAAATATCCACGCATGAAAACCTGAATCACCACTGCAGTCATTTAATCTTGAAGTTTTATCTTGTTCAAGTTTGCAGAGTGTTAAGAAAAATAAGGCAGCCTCTGTTCACGATACAAAAACATGAACTGTTTTCTTTTTTAAGGTGAAATTATCACTGAAACTGTGCGGTTCAATATAAACCCCCACTCGTTCTCTAAATACTGTTATTCATATATATATATATATTTTTTTTTTACATGCTGAAGCCTGCTGCAGGAGAGGGAGAAAACCCCCTGCAGAGAGGGGTGGGCAGCCCCATTCACTCTCCAACACTGGGGGGGTGGAGACTGCCACACTTTCATCCTTTTCACTTTTCACATCTCCATTCCTCTGCACGCCCCTCGGTCTTCCCCCACGATTCTCGCCACCTCATCTCATTCGAATTGTAATGAAGCAGTGCTGGCAAAAACACACACCCTGGTTTGCTTCGTTCCTCACAAGTGAACGACACGTGGCTCTGTCCTGCTGTGTAGATCTTCATTAACATGAAATCAGGATGGAGTGGGAGTGTCGCATGAGGGTAAACCACTGGAGAAGCAGCACAATGAAACCAGACTGTTTGCTCTAAAGTCTCCCCATGTACAGTATAAATAAATCAAGCTGAAAGTTGCTCTGATTGATCAGCAGCTGATCGATATGAGTGAAGACATTTTAAAAATGAGACTGATGATCAGTCGATTCCAATGTTCCACAATGAATTTGCAAAGTAAGCATGCACTGACTGCACTATCTGATTCCCATCAAACACTATATCATTACTGTGTTGCGACTTTCAACAAACACCATGTTTACTGCCATCCGTCAAAACTGATTCAGCTGTCAGGACCAACGGTGCAATGGTTTTCAGTTTTTGCTGAAATCATAACATTACTGCCTATGGTGGGCTAGAGAAAACTTCTTTAAGTACATAGGTGTTTGTTTATTATTGTCATTATTATTTCTAAGTCTAATTTTTTTAAAATTATAACTGGCTAAGAAACTGATGATTGCACCGTGTTAATGATATTCCAAACTGAGCTTCCTCCACACAAACAAAAACAATAAACTAACTCAAACTCAGGCATTTAAATGTGAAGAAAAATGAGTGAAGTCCACTGGCTGTGCGCTTTAACTCTGGCCAACATAAGAGGAAAATACAGTGATGAAGTCATATGCAATACACAGAGCTCCTTTCACTAAAACCACTTGGAAATGCTGCGGTAGCTGTTCGATCGCTATGCTGGCGCTGGTTGCCATAGGAACGGGAAGGTGCACCAACCAGAAGATGTATGATGTAGGCGTTAGGCCGCAGGCGATCAGGACACACAACCTGAGAGCGGAGCAGTGAATAATAAGACACAGCACAATAATGCACGTAACATGGCCAGCAGTTGGTCACCTTGTAGCCTGATGCACACACAGCATGTGCTCTAAACTTTAAGCTCTTTAAAATGTGCAGCAGTGGATCTTTTAATTCTTTGACTTTACTTTCCTGTCTGTAAAATGTCCACCCAACTGTCCTCAGATCTGCCCCTTTTCCCCCTGTGGTTTAATCAGTCTGTCCATCTCCCCTCGCTGTGTCTCTGCAGGCTACTCTTGACCACGTGCCATGCGAGCATCAAAGCAAGTTTGAATGGGCTCTAAACTCCTAAAAGACATGAAAAAGGATTAGGGCTGTAAAAGTGCACTCATCAGCAGACTTCCAGCATCTGTTACTTGTTTTTGTTTCCATAGCATACTACAGTCTAGCAAATTCCCTGTATTTTCTATAGATGGTCATCTTAGACACTATCTATGCTGAATTAACCAGCCGTATGCCAAGCTCCAGAGCCAGCTGTAATGAGAGGCTTTTCTATTACATCTGCGGAGCTTGAACTTGGTGACAGTGTAAGTAAGGATTAGCAGAGGAGTTTACAGGGTGAACGTTACTGTACTGCTCTAAGTTTATTATTGGTGAGGCAACCACAAAAACCTCCTCTGACCTTCCTAAACAACGACTTTATACATATCTAAGAAAAGGCCTGAACTCAGTGCTGTTCAGTCCGACAAGAGATGCAACAATCGGTGTATTGAAAGAATATTAATTGGCAACCATTTTTATAATCAAATAATCATTTTAGTAAATTTTAAGTAAGAATATTTGCTGTCTATAGCTTCTCAAATGTGAGGATTTGATGCTTTTCTTTGTCACAAATGATAATAAACTGAATATTTTTCAGTTTTGGGCTGTCGGTCAGACAAAACAGGACACTTGAAGATGTCACTTTGGTCTGTGGGAAATTATAACAGGCATCTTTCACTTTTCACTGTCATTTTATACACGCAACGATAAATAAGTTGATCGCAAAAATAATCTGAAGCTTGATCGATAAGATAGTTGTAGCCCTAATGAATACATATAATGTTGTATAAATCTTCACAGTGTGAAGTGTCCTAGACAGCTGCTGTAAATGAGAATGAATTCTTAGAGAGCACGTTTACTACATATCACATACGAAAAGGGCGCCACACAGACATTTTCTCTCACACAGCCATTCTCTCGGCTCATCAAGGCATATCACCCAGCATCAGGTGGCTGGCAGCAAGCATCTACGATTACCATCTCGATTTTATCAGCTAGCTGCTACCTGTTACAGCTACTAGAGACCAGGCCCGCATCTTGTAAAGCAAACTGCATTCCTGTGCAGTGACATGCAGGTCGGACACAAGACCAGCTGAAATGAACTCATCAGCTTCGATGATTCTTTGATCCAAACTGAGGCCAGAAGGCACATTCCTGACAAGACTTGCATGTGTTTTTCTGCAGTAAAGGGGACAGCGTGCAGAAGATTAAGTTGTAATTCAACACTTAAACAATCCTATAGGTTTTCAAACCGACGGCCAATGTTGACGATTCGCTCAATATATCAATTTTTAGCTTGTTGGAAAGCATCAACGACAGGTTACACGACACAAACGGTACAGAAATAAAGATTATAATAAAGATACTAAACTGACGGCTCACGATGCAAAAACATATGGAAGAGAGACATTAAGGAAGCTACGCGCCCTCAGACCTGCTCTTGGTCTCGGCCTCAATTGCCATGGCCGCATGTGCGCAGCAGCAGCAGCGGATCCTCGGGGTGACTTACACCGTCACAGCTGTTGCAGCTCCCACAGAGACGTCTCAGGGGAGAACGGCGGGCTACTGCTGCTCCACACTGATTAACCCGAGGGCGTGCACAGGGACCAGCGAGGAAAACACTCGCTCGCATGCACATTTACACAAACACACACATACACAGAAGCAGGGCTGCATGTTCACAACAGCATTTGGGATTACGTAAAACTTAAGTATAATATTCATTCAATAATTCAGTAGTATTCATCAGTATTTATCATGTTTACTCTTGTTTTTATTTTTGAATCAATTACTGTCTAAGCAAAAAATTCATTAGCTTTATTTTATCACTTTGCTTAGAGGATTTAATTACTGTGCTACTGTCTGGTACCTTCATTTTTAGTGGCTGTGTATCTGTGAATCATTTGGATGAAACTTAGAGTAGTCAAAATAAAAGATTTTATCTCACTACTGTAGCTCACTAATCAGCAAATCAAAACCACCCAAATACCTGGAGCTCTAGTCAATAAACTGTTTTTACAATTTTACTATTACTACTACTGCTTATGCAGTACTGGTAGTAGCATTACATGTACAGTACATCTGTTATGACTACTGTGATAATATACAAATTATAATGCATTTACACTTTTGCAGTGATAAATGTTAAGACTAATACACAGTTTACTAACCCCATCTAACATATTGGATGATTCGCATTACACTTGACCAGAAATATACAGAATTTAATTTCGTAAGCTAAATGTACTTTAATTAGTCAAAATTGACTATATTATATGTAGGTTAAGAACTGACTGAGGCACAATAAAGGCAGTTCAATAAAAGGATTTCCCAATAGGAGGAGCATCCATGAGCTCTGTACCTAGACACTGCTCCCTTCAGCTGGATGGAAAGCAAAGACTTTACTGATATGATTAATCATTACAGACAACACTATATAAAAAACAAATGATCAAGCCTTGTATAGAGACAGCTGAGCAAGCACGCCTGCCGTTGCACTATATCAGTGACACATGCTTTTATAATTAGTAATAACGGTGGAATCGTGTTTGCTCACCTGTCAAGAAGATGACAGCTCTGAAAGCAGTCTGTGAGAGCAATTCAAGTATAGTAAATACATCTGTCATATACAATCTGTCCAACACAATAGTGATGAGCTGGCATTCCCCCTTTGTACTCAACAAGTGCAGCTTGGCAGAGCAAGAGCGGACAGAAACTGTGTGATGTGGCAGAAACAGCAGATTAGCAATTTGCGCTGCGGTTTCCAAACACTCACCTCCAAGAGGAGAGGACAGCAGAGACAGATTTTCTCAAATTAGCCTGAAATATCTTGACCATTTATAAAGCTGCATGCTGTAATTTGGTTGCACTCCAAGGTTAGCTACAGTGCTCCCAAGAAAAATCAGCCCGCCGATTGTTATTAAGGGGTTAGTAATCACTGGTCCATTATCATAATCTCTCACAAATCCTATAAACACACACACAAAAAAATGAAAAGCAAGTCATCAGAGCAGCAGAGGATCTACTCAGGATACAATCATTTTACTGCCTGCAGGTAACAAATCACAATCTCTTTCCAAGCCCAGATCAAGGGGCTGACACAGAGGGAGGGCAGACATGTTTGCAGCTGCTGTGTTTTGCACATTACTTTGTCAATATTTCCTATAATTTGAGGTTTCGAAGAGTTATGTTTTCTGTGAACTTGGGATTCCCGCAGGCATATTTATAATGATTCTCAATGCTTTTTCTCACATTTTGGATGGTACATAGTATTGAAAAGGGTTATAATGTCTTGATTGGTGAGCTTTAAAAGTGCTGGTAGGAAAATTTCATTCACCTTAGGACAAAGTCAGACTACCCTTTTCTCCTCTCTTACCAGTCTTTATGCTAAGCTAACTGGCTGCTGCCTTTAGCTTCGTGTTTAACAGATCGACATGAAAGTGATATTAATCTTCCCATCTAACTCTCAGCAAGAAAGTGATACAGGCAAAGATCCTTTTCTAAGGACAAGATTTAACACCAATGCATTTAAGATGTTTTGTTTATTTGGTAATAATCTATTTCACAGGTTTTTAAATTCCTAATAATATCCAAATATTTTCCAAGCAAATTTCCTGGGAAGAAGTGTGTAAGTTTGAAAAATGTGAAATTTGACTACAGATGAATTCAATAAAACACGAAGAATGTTTATTTTGTTAAATAAAAGGAGGATTTTAAACTGTAGAAAAATAGATTATATACTTCAAATTACTGTATGGAAAATGCACTATTTCAGTCTGCCATGTATGATCTCAGGTATTTATTTTTTTACAATAATGCCTTCACACAGGAAGCGGGGGCAGGAGTGCGTCGACGTACAAGAGTGTGTGAGCTGCTGGTTATTTCAAGGTTCTTCCTGTAACCGAATCAGAGCAGTGACAGACTAATGAGGCTAAATGATGATGAGGCTTCAGGAAGAGGAGGCCTCCAGCAGCGAGAAGAGAAGATGTGTCAAACAGCTGGAAGCGAGTCAGGGCTTTCCTCCGGAAGCTTTACTTTTATAGAAACACTATATCTGGCAGAGAAAAGCTTGTCATCTATAACATCCACCGGGAGCCACGTTTAACTGCTGTGCGACAGAAAAAAGTTTTTAAGTTGCGTACTGATGATCATGTGATGAGGAAATTGCCTCCTTCACAGGGAGGTCTGAAGTCAGGGTTAACGGCTTGGCCTCAGGTCCTTGTTCTACCCTGCAGCTCTCAGCAACATCACTGAGATATATACTGTGCTGCCACAGTCTACTGGTGCAAACAGATGTAGGCTCTCATTCAACAGCCTCGAACACGCCCCGCAATCAGACTCCCAGCTGAGCAACAGACTTAAGAGTCCATCTCACTACTTCCAGTGACTGGATCAGCGAGGGTCAAGCACGGGGTAAGCTTCAATCAAAAAATTCCTAAAGCACATTCCTCCATGCACCTCACTAAAAACAGATTATTTAATCAGTGCAGACGCAGAAATGAGCCAAAAAGGGTATTTAAGGCTAAGAACGGGATCTGGCAGCATTCAAGAATTACCTAAGAAAAAAAAAGAAAAAGAAAAACACAGACCACTGCAAAACTGTCAATGTTTCCTCACTTCAGACAAGAGGGAACAGTGTTAACGGATCACACTGTACTGACCTGTGGCATTATGTTTCCTTCTACAGATACCAGACTAGAGGGTCAGCTACAGCGCTCAATGACTCTTCAACATGAGCATTTGGGCCGACTTTAGAACTGAACAATCTGTCGATTAATTGACTGATAGCAAATTTATCACACTGAGGTACTGACCACACAACAAGGTCGCTAGGGTGAGTAAAGCCAGGGACCTCTTGCTCTAATCATGTCATATAGTTGAAACCATAATCACAAGCAGCCAAATAGGAAAAACCGTTAATTTTAGCATCCGACTTCTAATTCTGAGTTTGTGATGTCAGGACTTTCTGACAAAAACAACATCTCCCACTTGGTGAGAAGAACAACCGTCAACAAACTGCTGACAGAAAAGGCTGCACCACCGCTGACAGTTACATTAAATTAAAATACAATATTAACAATAATACAATAAACTGAGCCAATAGGCTAACCACCTTATCCTGGATCACGTCAGTAACAATTCTTCCGACATTGACTGAAAGCAGCATTTGTCATTTCTCTTCTCTTTCCCCTCATTTCTTGTAATTCAGGCATAAAATGCCCCAAAATACTCAATAAAAGAAAATCTGTACATTGCAACCTGACAATAGTTGGTTTCATGAAGGGCTGACTGTGTTCTGCATGTTTTCATCCCATACACAATCTACTAATACTTTCTCCAGACTCTTACCATTATTTCCCACTGACTGCTGGTTTAATCTAGAGTTGCAACGATTAGTCGATCAACATAAAATAATCAAGTGATCACTCTGGGTTATGGTTGGTCACCTTGGTCTGTAGGAAATTATAAAGTACATTTTTTAACTACTATGATTTAACTATAGGTGCAACAATTAATAAAAAAAAATAACCGGCAGATTAATCAACAATGAAAATAATCATTTTTTCACAATTTTGACGTCAACATCAACTGATAAATGCTGCTAAGCTTCACACGAGAGCATAGTGTCACCTTGCACTCAGCTGTAAGAAGCCTTCTCTTAAACATGAAGGATGTGACAGCACCTTGAGAGACATTCCCATCAGTTTTGTTTTTAACACAGCTGATTAAGGAGAAGTGACACTGCTGTCCTCTTTACTGCAACCTCCTCTGCATGGTGCATCAACACACGTGTGTGTGTGTGTGTGTGTGTGTGTGTGTGTATGTCCGTGTGTGTGTGTGTGGGGGGGGTTGCAGTGTAGTCAAACAAAGAAGGCCTCTGACACAAACCCAGCCAGTCTTTCTCTCTCTCCCTCTCTTTTTTCACTAGGCCTCTCACTGTTTTTCTGATTTTTCCCCCTGAATGGTGCCATTGAAAGAAGAGGCAGTTAGGACCTTATTCTGTGAGCTCCCAAAGGAATAAATGAGCTCTCAGAGACAAACCTGACTTGCTGCAGATCATTTTTCCCCCAAGCCATTGTCTCTCCAGAGTGAAGGACTCTCACTGACTGGGGGGCAAAGTTTCTGCTTGGCAAAAAAAACATGTCACCACACTTGAAAATCAAGATACTAACAGCGTGATTTATGACATGGGCTTTAAAACCAACCACTGCAACAAACTCCACCCAGCATTTGTGTAGCCGTACGGCCTCGATAAGCTCAGCTGGTGGAGAGAGAGTGTGGCAGGACAGAGAGATAGCGGTCAGAGATAGAGATAATAGTGCCCAGCAGTTCCCTCTGATGCCTGAGAAATGATGGACTCCTTTGGGGTGTTCTACGCAGAGATGTACTGTAACTGGATTTGTACCACAGTCAGTGGTTAGGCTGACACAATGTGTGGGAAAGGCTTGGCATACTGTGGGTGTAATACTGTAAGGTCAAATTAATCTCAGAACAAGTAAAAGGGTTTAACCGCTGGCGAATTTGGAGATTATTCAGTGCAGTTTCTCCTCCATGAAACGCAGGATAGAAAGAGAGAAAAGCACAGTTTTTCAGGTTGTTTTGTTGTTTTCATTAGCAAGACCTGACAGTCGCTGCTTGACAACAGAGGACAATAAAGCTGAAGAGAGAAAAAGTAAGACTGCACATCGCAAAGCCTGCCTGAAAAAGAGATCCAAACCATTGCCTCTGCGTAAGCCTTCCATTTTATGCAGGACAAGTTTTTGTGCACAGATCCCAAATATACCTGTTTATACTTTCCCCTCTCATATTTACCATCATGACAGAAGATGATGCTGCTGATTGCCAAATATCTTCAGAAAACATCCTGACAAAGATCTGGACCTAGCGAAGACAAGGGGTGCTGGGTTATAGCTCCTTAGCACTTGTATAAACTTGCCACCATTGCTCCTGAGTGCACGTTTTTATTCTGCTGTTATTTCTTGCTTTATGCGGCCAGTCATTACAGTTGCAATCTAAATGCAATCTCCTGTGACCCAGCTTAAGTGAATTGGGGCTGCAATTAAGAATTATTTTCACTATGGTTTACTCTCCAATTTATTTTCTTGATTAATCATTGAATTACTTGATTTACAAATGTCAAAAAAATCATGAAAAATGCCTTTTATTATTTACCACAGCTCAGAGAGAGTCCAAAATCTAAACACATTCAGTTTACAATGATATTTTATCAACAAATTAACTAATCATTGTAGCTGCAGTACAAATACAGTCTACATTGGCCCTGCTTAAGAGTGGAAGTCACAGGATATTAAAAATAAAATACAATACATTACAATATATAAATTCTAACAGTCTCCTGTCCTCATCCAAACTCTCTTCGTCTACATTTGGGCCGATGGCACCAACCCCCCGCCCCCCCGCGCTGCCTTGAGGTGATCCTAATCCAGACCCCTTCAATCCACCACAGGGATTCTCGAGAGAGGCAGCAGAGCAGCAGGCTGAGAGCTGCTAGAGGAAATTAAAAACACATCTTGTTCCTCCCTTTTCCTCCCTCTCCTCTTCAGCAAGGCCAAATACTAGAACCTCCTGGTGAAGAACCAAGTTTCAAACCCTTTTCAATATTCATTGCCACAATCTCACAGTCATAGATCATGAGAGAGAAAAAGCTGTGACTGTGCCAAATCAGAGTCTGGTTGGTAAGAAACCCACAGATCACAACTGCTTTAATCCAAATTCTTGTTTTTGTGCACTACAAGACAATGACTTGACAAAATCACAAATCATTTTCTCCAAAAACTCAGAGGAGTTTAACTACCCAAAACCTATTTATAATAGCCTGAGTCATGTCTCCTCTCTCTGCTGCTGTGGTCAGGTTGGTGAGAAATTTCTGGGATCAGTTTTCTTTTTGCCAAAGAAAGACGTTCAGAGAAGGTGGGGGGGGGGTGGCAGACTTGGAAATGTTGAACAGGAAAGGAACATGGAATATACAAGGAGGAGGAATGCATGGGGGAACCCCAAAAATATGATCCTCTATGTTTTCACAGCCACTCGGCTGACTGAGGTTTCCCACAGTCTGACATTTGGTGAGCTGAGTGCCTTAAAACTGTAGAGTCTCATCAGAACTCATGTAGAAACATTAAAGTTATGCTAAACAGCACATTTGCAGACTATTGTAACAAACACTTCTTCTTCTTTTTTTAGTTTTCATTTTCTTTTAACAGTTTTTTCCGCAGTCACATGTCCATCATTGTTATTCTGTGAGGAGGCCAACAGAACCGATGCGGACAAAACTGATCATCACACCGTTTTGCTTTTTCATGTCTCTTCATCCATTCAGTCTGACAGTGTGTTTATGTTAGCTGATTTCTTATTGCAGTTTTTTTGTTTCTGAAGTGCCATCATTTTTCAGTTGATGTGGTGGCTGTGGTAAAGGTTGCTTGGAGCACTTAACTTGCTCCTAGAGGATATATAATGAGTTGTTTTTTTCCTGTAAGTGGACTCACAACAACTCCACCAGCTGTGTCAATCTCATCCATGCCTGTAACACAGCAGTGGAAAGTAACTCAGTACAGTTATCCAAGTACTGTTCTTACAGTACTTTACTTGTATATTTCCATTTTCTGCTAGTTCATACCTACTACTCAACTACTACCGACAGGAAATATTGAGAAAAAGACCATGTGAGTCTGTCTGTGTGTGTGTGTGTGTGTGTGTGTGTGTGTGTGTGTGTGTGTGTGATCATGGCAAAATGTGGTCCAGGAGGCACGTACTGTAGCAAGAAAAACCACCGTCTCGGCTGGTATTGTGTGGTGATAGCCTCTAGTTTCACAGCTATTGTTATTACTCACACTGCTGTTCAAAGTTTACATACAACACAGGACCAGTTTATTAAATATGATCCAAGAACTATAAAAAGTAGGTAAAATTACCACCTTCACCAACTACAGCATGAAAGTACTGCTTAGAAGTTAATGCATCAACAATAATGATCCAAAAATAAAATACCACTGTCGGCAACCAGACTGGATAATGAGGACTTTTACTTTTAATGGAGTATTAAAACAATGTGTAATTGAAACTTTTACTTTAAGTACAGTGCAATCAGAAAGTGTTCAGACCACATCAATCTTTTCACATTTTGTTATGTTGTGGCCTTATGCTACAATGATAAAAAAAATCAAAAAAATCTTTTCCCTCATTAATCTACACTCAATCCACAATGACAAAGTGAAAACAGAATTTCAGAAACTTTTTGCTAATTTATTAAAAAAGGAAAAACTGAAACATGTAAGCATTCAGACACTTTGCAACAACACTTGAAACGTAGCTCAGGTGCCTCCCATTTCTCTTGATCACGTGCGAGATGCTCCAACACCTTGATCAGAGTCCACCAGTGGTAAATTCAGCTGACTGGACATGATTTAGAAAGGCACACACAAGTGCTGCTGGTTGCGTGGTCTTTCAGTGGCTCGATCCTTCCAGCCAGCTACAGTTGTCTCAGTACGAGTGCTACATATGGTTTCTGTACATTCAGACATAGTTAACTTCAGTTGTCATTTTAGGGTATTGTGTTCTGCGTTAGCGTGTTGCCGAGGGCCTGCAGCTCTGACGGTACCGCTGGAGCTGACTTGGACTACACACTGAGGCTACTGCGGCTATGGAGATACCAAAAGGAGACCACAATAACTGTGATTGGTCCCCTTTCCCTTTTCATCTTTCTTAAGGCCATACTGAATATTAATCTATAATAGATATATGTCTTTGCGGCTTCAGTTTCCCCCCCTTGGCAGTGATAGAGCCATGAGAGAGCAAATGGTCATAACATCGACTTCAAAAGACTTTACAAAGGTGATGTCACTGCAGTGTTTCAAAGAGAAATCAGGCCTTTTTTTTTTTCATGTATACATCTGTGTGTCTCTATGCCCTTGACTCTTGTGGAGCAGTTTCATGTAAACACGTTCAAACAGCCCAAACCCACAACCCCCCAAACAAAGCTGCTGAAACTCCTGGCAAAACAGGAAAAACAACTTCATCGCTGCAGCATGCATGACCCAAGGAGGACGACTTTGAGCAAACCAGGCAATCGGGTTTCACAACTGCATGAGTCACTGCACACCTCCATGAACAAAGAGTAACAATTTGTTTCTTTTGCCCGTCATACCAACAGCATGTTGGTCTACACACACACACACACACACACACACACACACACACACACACACACACACCAAACAGAAACTGTAGGAGAGCTTAGATGTCAGCTCATCTTTTTCTGCGAGTAAAAAATGATCTCACTCTGTGTGAGGAAGTGTAACTCGGTAAACCGGTATGGGCTGGGCACTATGGAAATGGTTCCGGTCTGACAGTCCTTTGTTGGAGGAGAAATGTGACACTTATTTCTGTTATATGATAACTAATCAAGCACGCTGTGTATTAAAGAGGGACTTCTCTATTAAGCCTAAATATTAACAGAAAGTAATAAAGGGAAGTATAATGAACAGTTCAACTGTACCCTGACCAAGCAAAGCACAATCGCTTTATTCGTCATGCGTACACAATAATGTGCACTGCTCTGGCAGCAGGCTATATGGTACACCATAAATGCATCATCCTGAATAACTCACATCGAGATGAACAACACTGATAACTCGCTCAACACTACAGCAGCAATTTAACAGTCAATTAAGCTAGCAAACCATCTCTCAGCGTACTAAATGAAACAAAGGAACAAGTTCAGGCAGAATTATTCACAGTATAAGAGCAACAGTGTACATGTATGTCTTTCACGCACGTGTCAGGGTTATAGGCTGCCCCAGTGTCTCATTGACAGGTTTTCACTGTGGTGAAGGAAGGTTCAGTAACTACTTCGGGATCGGGCAGCGCTCCGTGACAGCAAGATGAGATCCGGGTGGCGTCACCTTATGAGATGGTACAACTGGTAAACCTTCGTACACACTGTAACTTGAGTTGGACTGGGTGGGAAAATGTTAAGCGACTGTGGTCGTGCGGCTCCCTTCAAAGCCTCTTTGGAAGGTCTTGTTAATGAGACGAGCCGGTCTCTTTATGTGCCACATGTTTTTCAGAAACATACACACACTTTTACCCAGTCCACACCTTTCTGCTCATTAGTACTCCTGTATCTGTCTGTCTTTTCCTTCATTTCTTGCTCCAATTTTTCTTGGCAGCCTCCTCTGCTGTCTTTTTCACACATTTCTTTTGTGTCATCCTGGTAGCTCTTGCCACCTGTGTATTACTGTTCATTTCTCTCTTTCTCCCTGCCAGATGGACAGAGCAGAGGGAGAGAGAGAGAGAGGGAAGGAAGGAGGGAGGGAGTGAGTGGGTGACAAACAGCAGAGTGTCCAGTTCTCTCTGGGTGGCCTGTGTCCAAGCTGTTTGCTGACGGTGTGTCACAACAGCAGCTCACAATGCAAACGTTAAGCTAAAGCAACACACACACACACACACACACACACACACACACACACACACACACACACACACACACACACACACAACGCTGTACATTTCAGCAGCCCCCCACTAACCACTTAGTAGTGTGGTTTTGTGCTGATGCTTTTTATAAACACAGACCTGGAGAACATGGGGAACAGGTGTCGCACATACCCACTGGCAGTTGTAGGAGGTGTAACACTGACTGAAGAGAAACTCTGCACCTCTGTGTTTGTCTGTTCCAGAGGCCTGTACTATGAAGCAGGATCTGGGGTTAGTAAGGTAATTTCAGGTTTAATCCTGGCTTTTCAGGGTTACGACAGTGGTTCAGTGCTGATGCTTTTACACTCTTATTCCATCACTGCAGCTCAGAATAACATGGGGAGACTTTGTGACGATAACTGGAAATAAAAACTAAACCCTGTGATGTCTTTTAATAGAAAAATTATCCAGACTGGTAAACATTTCCCATGATTTCAGTCAGATTGACCTCATCAGACATGAACTACTTTTCTTTTTCTTTACTTTTCTCCCTGCTTTGGCAGCAGAAACAGTCTGACATTACTTTAACTTTTTTTTTCATTATTTGCATCACATATTCATTATAGTTAGTTCATCATCAGACAAAAGAGAAAAAAACATTCACTCAGTAAAGAACTTCATAATGATTTCTGTACTTATATATATTCTTTGCCTGACTTTATTCATTGGAAATTATTTAAGTTTCTTTTCTATTCTATTTATGTGACCATATTGTTCATGTTTCACCTTGGTGAATATCACTTTTGACGGACACCATAACCAAATCTGGGTATCACAGTTTTTTCTCATACCATATTAAGTACTTAAGGTTCTGACAATGTTGCTTGTAACTAACAACTCCAGCTTGTAGCTGGACAGGAAAACGCTGAGTTAACTGAGCCAGTTGACGATCAGCTTCATGATACAGGTCATCCAGGAGGGCCAACGTTGGGCTCAGTGAAGCCAGATAACAAAAAGATATCCTGGGTATGTTGAACTTGCTCAAGAAATTTGCCAGACCATTTTGTTCTCCTGCCAGTGGCTAGGCACTCACAGAGGCAAATATTGACTGAGGGCTGGCTCAGGCTCTGCCTCTGTGCTTTAGCTCAAAATGCTGAAGTACACGTACGAAAAGCCACCCAACCCATTACAGTAAAAAAAAAAACAAAAAAAACAGAAACAGTTAGTTCCAATTCTTTGAATTGTTTTATTGTTGTGACACATGGGGAAGGTCAACGCAGTGACTCAGACAGTCACTACTTTGTACAAGCTTGTAATTTCTGATAAGCGGCCACCAGCTTGTCTCTAAATTGACTCATACAGGATTAGAACCCGGATTCTCTGACTTGGCAGATGTATGCTTTACCAACCGAGCTAAACCCAAACTGATGCCACAGGCAAACTCAGTCTGTGTAGCTGTATCTTGCAATGGCACACATTGTTTCAGGGACAAATGGACCGGCTGACAGTGTAACTCATGGAGGCTGGACTTTTTAAACTTCTCTTTAAAAGTGGTAAACTTAATTTAAAGGGATAGAAAGACATTTTAGGAAATAAACTTATCTGCTTACTTGCCTAGAATTACATGAAAAGATCAATGCCACAAAATATGGAGCTACCACTAACAACTAGTTAGCTTTGCATAAAAACTGGAGAGGGAAACAACTAGCCTGACTCCGTCCACAGGTAACAAAATCCACCTACCAACACCTCTAAAGCCCACTGGTTAACACGTTATATTTTGTTTGTTTAATCAACTGTTAAGTGCAGGTCCTTGTAGTCTTGGAGTTTCACTGTGAAACACCTGTTTTACCTGTTTCCAGTCTATGCTAAGATAAGCTAACTGGCTGCTAGTGCAACGTTTGTATTTAACGGACAGATGAGAGAGTGATATTGATCTTATCCAACTCTGAGCAGGAATGCAAATCATTTTATTTTGACAGATCAACAGTTAAAAACTCCACAATATCTCTCTAATTATCTGCTTCAGGTAGCAGTAAGATCATTTTTACCCACACTGAGGGCTGTCAGCGAGGAAAACAGCATTTACTAATAGGGACCAATCAAGCATCACCTTATCATCCGGAGACAGGTATCAGCTGATTGAGGTATGGACAGAGAAGTACCCACTGTGTCACTTGGAGTCTAGATGGTTAAAAGTCTTTCTACTCGGTCCCTCCCTCCACTATTGAGCCATCTGTTTAACCAACCAGACTGTGCCAGGCCAGGCCAGGCCCTGCCCTAAAGCCTCAGAGCGGGCCTGCTTCTTCTGAGATGCAGAGGGTTAGTTTTGGATATCATCTGCATTCCCTCTTTCAAACTGCCTTCCTTGAGTAAACAAGTAACCTGGCATGCGTGAACCGGTCGGATAATGCACTATTGTCCTGTAAAGCCAGGACATCCATTTCATGAGATGTGATTGAGGAGAAAAAGGTTTGTTTAGGCAAAGTCCCCAATTCCACTGTGTTTATGGGTAAATTAAATAAGAGTAAATAAAAGTCATAAGCTCTGACCTGTACAAACACAAATCGCAGTCATAGCGAGGGGTTATTGTACTATGGATGTACAGCAGCACAGCGCTGTCATGGTAATTCCAGAGATAATCTTGAGGGGACAAAGATGTTTTATGAGATGGTGACGAGTCTTCATGGCTGCCCAAACCGATCACAGCATCTCTGCAGTGTTGGATTACATACCACTGTACTGCAGGCTGCATTTAAAGTAGAGTTCTGCTATTGTTTAGCAGCTTAGACTTGGCCAAAACCTGCATACAAAAGCAGCACAACCTCTTTTAGGTCACATCACTCATCGTGTCTCATCACTGTGCCCCCCCCCCCTTCCTCAGCATCTATCTGAGACGCTGTATAAAAAGCCCAATTTGTTCACCATCCCCACCCAGCGCTTCCCTCCACACAGACTCTTCACACAGCTCTACTATTCAGTGCTAGAATCAGCTTTTGTTAATTATAAATCTCACCCCGTCCTTTTCCCCTAACAGGCACGGTGGGGCTGGGGGTGGGGGGTTGGAGTATCCAGAGAAAATGCATGAAATGAGGAGGGATGCTGAAAGAGGTATGGGGAGAAAGAAATGTGCTTTGTAGGAGGAGGTCGGAGAGAAAGAAGGGGCACAGGGAGGCGAGAGTTTGTTTTGGGGAAAGGGAAATAAAATAAGGACCGGATAGCAACTGAGGAAGTGTAGCTGACCCCGATTCTGCCATGACTCCTCTCTGCTTGAAGGAGGGGAGGGGCAGTCCAGACGTAAACCTACAGTGACAAGGCTGCTGCTCCAACAACACACCCCCACCACTGAATCAGCCTTCACTTGCTCCTGCTCTCCCCTCCTCCTCCTCCTACACCTCTGCTCTTCACTTACTTGCACAAAAGAGGAAACTTCTTCAAATGTTGTGTGGAAATCTGCTATGTTGTGAATGTACAATATCTGCATATAAACCAATCTAAACCTCAAGAACATTCAGCCAAGCTAAATTCATTATGCACATTTTGGCTTTATTAATAATTTGGTCTACATTTCGCAGTGCAACCCATCCATGCATGTAAAAAAAGGGAGAGAAGAATGCAAGGAACGTGGCGTTATGAGCCTGTTTTATTAAGAGAGGGAGTCGGGCATTGTGTGGAGAAAACAGGCATGTGATGCTGGCAGTAAGCTGGGAGAGGATGGACTCAAACTGGACTGCAGTCAGGCCCCTGGGGCAGAGGCCAGCCCAGCACAAACCGGTCTGGAGGGGGGCAAATAAACATGCCTGCCTGCCTGGCTGTGAGTGCTGGAAGGGCCAAGAGGGAGGCTCACTTCAAACCACAGCAGGGCTATTTCACTGGTGTGTTTATGACCAGGAAACTGCCTGACAACTCACATACGCAACTCTCACAAACTCCCTGCAAGATCGGGCCGATCTACACTACACAAGTGTCCACTTATAAAGGCAAATAAAAACATCATGCTGATATGAATAGTCAGAAATTGTGAGGGCAGGATAAAAAAACTCACGCAGATAACATTTCTAAGCAATAAGACAAGAGAGCAGCCGCAAGCAACAAACTATCAGCTCACTCTGGGAAGAGGATTAAAAGCACTAAGCTCACCGTTTTGGCAGGAGACCCTGAGATGGTGTGCTAAGTGGGTTAAAGCACACCCCAAGTCTCATAATCGCCCGGCCTCCCCCTCCTTCTCCCTCCTTCTCCCTTCGTCTGCCAACACCAGCTGAGGGGAGATTTCAAGTCCCACAGAATACTTGGAGATGCCGAGTTTGAGGGAGTTAAGATTAAATGGAAAAGACGTGCGCCAAAATGTGAACATGCACCTTCTTCTGGACACAAGCATGCATCAGAATCATATGCAGGACAACAGCTGAGTCTTCCTTGCCCTGGGGAGGATGTGCATTATTTTACAAGGGTCTGCTGCTCTTCCTTTCACACCCGCTGTAATGTGTGTTCAACCCACCCCCACCCCCCATGGTCCCCGTCTCCTTTGTGAGGGTATTTTCTTACCGTTTGTCTGGCTAAAACTTTACTACATCAGTCTGACTCTTTTTATTAATTTATGTGACCTCAAAAAAAAAATGAATACATCTGTAGTCCACACCGAGTCCCAAGTCGACACTTATAGGCACACATACAAACACATACCCCCTCCACATCTCGCACAACGTCACTAGCCAGACACCGTGGTAACATGAGTCTCTGGTGAAACTGTAGTACTGTAGCTCGGCTCCACTCTAGCACAGTCCCAGGCCCCAGAGAGACCAGGCACTGTTTGCCTGCAGGACTTTGACTAGTGAGAGCAAACAGAGTACAGTCGGTCCATTGAGACCGAGCTGCAGAAAGTTCTGTACACACTGACGCTGTGAGAAAAGAGAAACACAGAGTGCAGCCAGCGAGCGAGTGGGGGCATTAAACCAGAGCAAATATCACCAAAAGTTAATCTCAAAGGTAACTGCCTATTGTATGTTTGTTAAAAGTGCATCCATATGTGCTCAGTGCAAAAATAAAACAGGGTCCCTAACCACACTTTCCGCCCTCTACTCTGCGACTACTGGATAGGCATTTTCAAAACTTTCTCCAAAAAGGTGCTTGATTTCTTCCAACCCACTGATCACTGTTTTTTGGGTAGTTGCTGAATTCAAATTCAATCCTATTTACTTTATGTCTCAAATTTCCAGAAGCCTAATCCTTCCCAATTGGGAGGATGAAGCAACACCATCCTATACTCATTGGATAAGGGATCTAAACACATTTACCTTAAAGAAGGTTAGAATCGCCTTGGCAGCCTTATGTGGATGTGTAAGTTGCTGGAGCATAGAGAAAAATCATAATATATCTGTTGCAAACATGAATTTGTGATAAAGGTGTGTTGTGACATCACACTTCAAATGTACTTATTAACTTTTCAAATTTCTTACATTGGATTTGTTTATTTATTTTTTATTTTTATGTGTTTGTGGTGGTAGAGTTTTATTGTTTTGCTGTCACACAATGTGTTCTTACTTGAGGGCTTTAAATGACAACCTTTCTTTCTTATTGTCCATTTTAATATGAAAATCAGCAAAGTGTCAAAAAAAGAAATACACAAGCACGCACACACGCACACTTCGACAAAATGAGAGGCAGGTGGTGAGCACAGGTGAACACTATTCAGAAGATATTATAAAGAGGGGTTTGTTTCGACTGAAAGAGGATTACAGGAGCAAGGTGTGGTTCCTTTTAACTCACAGTAGTATTGTGTGTGTGTGTGTGTGTGTGTGTGTGTGTTTCCTGGACTAGCCCATATGAACACCCCATTATGGAAAGTTTAATGGAGACACAGGACCTGACTGAAGTTCTGTCAACGCGTTCCCTTCAGAATCCAGAGGTCAACCTCAACCTAAATCAAAACCCCTTTCCCAGCATATGGTTTCAATGCTAAAGTAGCGGTGATAATTTATGTATGCTTGTTGGTTTTCAGGTTGCAGTATCAATCACACAGGGGAGGTGAGGGGGAGTTCCACATGCCGGCAGAGATCTCAGCCCCTAAAAACTATCTCAGGCATCTGGACCAACAGCAGCATCTCTGAAGTGGAATTTGGCCAGTAACGACAGCCAAGTGGAAGGTGCGTCTGTTCCAAGCAGACTCAAATGAAACTCCAACAGAGGGAATGTACCACCGGATCACCATCATCACTTTGTTCCGCAAACTTGGCTGAGGCCACAGCAGCAGGGATGGTGTGAAGGCCTGCGCGGCTGTCACTTTCCTCATTCCTCACTGTCCCGGCCTAAACTAGTGTGGAGCGCTGTCACAACAAGCTAAATCCACCCAGAAGTCCTCTCTCTTTCTCCCTGTGTTTGGTTTAAAGCATGGCGTGAGTCCAGGGCGTGGTTCTACAGCCATGCATACACACAGGCATGCATGTGCACCCACACTGAGCTGCACATGTGCTCACAAAAAAGCATACACTGGGTTACTTGTCTTCCAGGTGCAGACAGCTGCGGTGTGGAGTGAAAACATTTGACTAATGACAAAAAGTTTAGAGATTAAAAAAAGAGAAAAGGCAGGAAAAGTGAAGAGAGGGTAAAGGGAAAATATAAAAGGGTATAATTTGACATTTTAGGGAAATATGCATATTCGCTTTTTTGCTTACATCATGTGTTTCTGTATGAACAATGGAGCTAAAGCCGAGAGTGACTTAGGTTAGCTAAGCACAAAGATTGAATAAGAGGAGGAACAGCAAGCCATGCTCAAGGAAGTCAGTGTGCCCGGTAAAGAAGTATTCTTGTACCTAACCACTCATAAAACCACAACTTGTTTTTTACATTTTGGTATTTTTATGGTTTAAACAGACGAGATAAACTGAGCTTTATAGGTGCTAGTAGGCGGATTTTGTTGCCTTTGGACAGAGCCAGGTTAGCCATTTCCCCTATGATAAGCTATTCACCTAGTGGATCCTGGTCCATCTAAGTCTAAGTGCACAAAAGCAAATAAGTATGTTTCTTAAAATGTTCAACTATTCCTTTGTAAATTGTGAAGAGAGGGAAAAAATCCCCACAGCCTCGAGGCTCCCCGTGGGGCTGCCAACATTCCTGTCAAATTCAGACGTGGGAACCACTGGAAAAAACTGCTCTCTGTAGACAACTGTGCATGTGAGTGTGTACATGCACATCAAGGGGGGAAAAAAACAGCGTCTGCAGTAGTTGCATGGCAGAAATGTGCTTAATGGATGCAGCCATGTGTGTGTTGAGGTGTTTGGGCTGAGAGCAGCAACAGAGTTCATGTCTGGGAGAGGGAAGGGAGCAGAGAGGTTGCCTAAGTGCATGTCTGAGACAGAGGAGGAGGGAGCCGTTGTGTGTGTGTTTGAACGCCTTTGGGCAACAAAGTGGGTCAAGCGAGTTTCAACAAGGGGCGGGGTGATAGCAGTGACCTTCGGCACGCACATACACACACACGCGCACACACACACAATCACCTGGTATCTGTAGAAGAGACAAAACCTCCACTGTCTCCTGACTCTCTCTTCTTGTTCTAAATCTTTTCGTGTTGCATCTCTTAATCGTACTCATCACAGCGAGGAGATCTGCTCTACATACAAACCCTCTCCAGAGACAACTACACAACAGACTATGCATTTCCTCTGCAGATCCACACACAATACACCCTCACTCCGAGCCTCCCACCTCTCTCTAAGGGGGGATTGTATCACATTCACACACTTTTTTATTGTCACTCACTTCCACTGTGGTTTGTTCTCCTCCTTTGTCTTTCCGTGTTTTGCTTATCATTATTATTTCTCAGGTAAAGCCTCCAACTGACACTGAACCAGACAATTATCTAATCAGAGCTTGGCAGCAGAGTTCATGGGGAAAAGAGGGAGAAAAAGGGAGGACAAATCAGGGAGGTGAAAGAGGAGAAGGAAGCACATGGGCTGGCTTTCTTCTACCAACAGACCTCCATTTTAGCCTCTCCCTCTGTCTGTCTGTTCTCTCCCTCCTCCCGTCAGGCCATTTCTCCCCCTCTGACTTATCAGCTCATCCGTCTCCTCCTCTCCCACGATGATAACAGCCTTGGCTGTTGTGTGAAGCAACACCCAAACTTCTGTCACTTCCTTCTCCCCTCCTCTGCTCTCTTGGCCTACTCCTATGGGACAGCTAACAAAGCTGTCACTGCTGTACACACTGAAGCCATGAAGCACACACACATGCAGAGGAGACACACAAAAGTTGGTCAGGAAAACAGCCACAGCTGTTTTTATCAACATCTTAGGCTACGAACAATCATACACTGATAATTAATGCTTATGGTTGTCAACTGAAATAGAGGAGAATTCACCATAACATTGTCACCCATCACTTACAGCAGTGCCGTGCATAGTCTGAAAGCAAATGGGCAAGTGTGCAGGGTGGAGCTATTTCAACCTCTAGACTAAAATAAGTCAAAGCACTAAGTATTACAATGCAAGTGTTTCAACGGGTGGCATCAGCAGAGCTAATTACAATACTACTAATTTAATCAGCCACTTAAACAGCACTGGAAGGCATACAGGTTCTCACATGTAACAAGCTCAGGAGACGTCTGTGCTCAGGCTCAGCAAAAAAAAAGCTCCAAAAAAGGAGGACATTGTGTGTATATGTGTATAGTGCAGGATGAACAGGGGGTTTATTGGGAGGGATTTGGAGCAGCAGGAGCTACACTATAGTTTCCCTCTCAGCACTTCCTTTTCAGACATTATCCGCATACAGAGGGTATGAGATGCTTTTGGACTGAATGTGATCATAGTTAGTTTCATGACAGATGTCTGCTCATTACAACTACTCAGTTTGACTAAAAAGTGGTCTGATTTATGTGGCATTTTATAAAAATATAGTTTAATTAATTACAAACACATTGCATTGGTATGCTACGCCAAAGATGCTCAATATTAATTAATTAATTTTAGATGAAGGACAAAATCGGTTACCTCATGCTACGAGCACCAGTGTTGTTCTGAGATGCCGCAAATATTTACTCTTAATTGTATTATGCTTTGTCATCTCCATATATTTTTAGTTTTTTTCAAATGTTGGCGAATGGATCTTCATCAGTGCTTCTAGAAACTGTCAGATTACAACCAGAAGATGCCCAGGTTCTCTGTATTTTTTGGATGCCTATCAGTATGTTATGGTTGCATTTCATGAAGTGTTCCCACATTCTGAACTACACTTTAGTCTTTGTATTGAACGCTTGCTGGGTGGCTGTTGAGCTGTGGTTTACATCAGCCATCTTTAACATATAAAGGAAGATTAAGGCCATGTTCTGACATACATTAGCACTGTGTGAAAAAAACACAGCCCCCACGGCACTGACACAGCAGGGTGCCATGTCAGAAAAAGCCGTCTAGTAAAAAAAAAAAAAGTTGGACTCATCTTCTCTCATCCGGCAGCACACTGCCTCAGCCATTCCAGTATGTGCAAGTGAAAATTTCTAGTGGATGACTTTGGCGTAATTCTACCTGCTTACGTTGAGATAGTAACAATGGAGGATATAAATAATGTCACTGTGGAAATTTTCCAGAGTTGTTACAATTCTTCCTCACAGGGTTATAAACCAGTGTGCAGTGTTTTGGCAGTTAATAGGCCTTCGAATTCATGGATCTATAACTCAAACATGTTTCATCTTCTGACCATGACCTGAAACAACAAACTCAGTCTGAACCCCGATCTGATCACAGTCTGACCCCAGGAAACACCAATATATGATTAAAAAATGACTGGCTATTTAGAATAATTTTGAATTATATCACCATGGCATATATGCACACACACACGCACACGCACACACACACACACACACAGATTAGATAGCCCCAAAACAGCTGTATATTGTATGTTTCTCAGAAATCCCCTTATGTCCCTGATATAGAGCAGACTTAACATACTATCTGCACTGCACTGCCCTGCCTCAGCGACAGCATAAACACATTAGCATACCAGAGTCTCTTTGTGCAGAGTAGACCAAATGAACTTGTGTGGAAATAGCCCGCTAAATAGCCTCCATCACAGTATCAAATCTGATTTGGAAATGAGGAGGAAAAAAAAAAATCACATTTTGATACAGTACCATAAAAAACTGGGCCAAGAGGCATTCATGGAATGACCACATGCTATACTCAATTAGCATTAAAACAATGGCTCCACAGTCAGCAGTCATACCCTGAGATCTTAGCTGTGAAGAGGCAGAGGGAGGGAGAGACCGTTTGTATGTATGCATGCATGCCTCTGCACACATACCACAAGTGAGGGAAAAACAAAGAAATGCTAACTTTTGATGTAGTTTCATGAAACATTTCACAAAGACAGAGAAAAAGTAACTAAAAACATCTTTACAACTCACCCATTCCCACCCAGACTCATAAACACACACGAGGCTGTGTATGTGTGTTCTTTGCTGTCTGTATTTTTAAAAAGGACATGCAGGTCACTAAAAGCAAAACATCCTGAGAGACAGAGGAAGGGGGAAACATGCAAATCTATCTACAAGTTTCCTGATGGTGTTTGGTGTTACACCCTTTTCTCCAACTATTTTTCTTTCCAGCTACAGTCGGAGGCAGTGTGGCTCCTCTCCAGAAACTAGGATGAGCTAATCTTAAACTATGCCAACAATGAATGGGAAAAGAAAAGCTGCATGCTGGAGACAAACTGTTACATTTTTCTGAGCTTAGAAGGAATGTTTTTACTCATGTCCTGTGACCTGGTCATTCATCTTAGTGACTGATCGCCGCAATGTAAGGTCACGTCTCTCCCTGATGCCTAATGCCTGATTCATTTGCAACACTCATCTCAAGCACACCCGCATCCTCCTCAGTGCTCACTCACTTCCTGTCCAACAGCTTGACCTCCAACAGGCAGCACAGAGAGAGCCGATGCATATCTTTCATGAAGAACTGACTCACTGCGCAGATGTAGTGGGCTCCATCATTAAAACCTTTTGTCTATCCAGTGATTCAGGATACTGACTGAGATAAAGGGCTTCTACAATTCCTCATTCACATTAAACACTTTTTTAAATCACTGATTTCAAACATCCTGTCATTACCTTAAACCTTTATTAATGTATCAGTGTTAAATATTTTTCATTTTCTGCCATTTAATGGACGAAATGAAGATTAGATGATCATCGACAAATTAATTGGCAACTACTCTTGCAATCAAATAATCGTTATAGTTATTTTTCTAAGGTAAAAAAGCCAAGCTTTTGCTGGTTCCAGCTTCTCAAATGTGAGGATTTGATGATTTTCTTTGTCGTTTATATGACAATAAACTAAATCTTTTTGAATAATAATTTAATAATACTTGAATTATTTAATATGTCACCTTGGGCTGTAGGACATTCTGTCGACAAAGTTAATAATCATTCATTCATCAATCAAGTAGAAATTAGAACTGCAACTAATGATTATCTGCCAATTATTTATCCAGTTAATCTATCAATTGTTTAGTCTGTAAAATGTCAGTGGTGAAAAAAAAAAAAAAAACACCCATCACAACTTCAGAGCCCAAGGTCACATCTTAAAATGTTCTGCTTTGTCTGACCAACAGTCTAAACTCAAACTAATCCACTTTAGAAAGATAATTGGCAAAAAGAAGGAAATCTTCACACTTGAGAAGCTGGAACCAAAATCAATGACACAATTACAGTATAAATAATTATAACAGCGTAGCCTTAATATTCTATGTTGCAATTCAGACTCAAACAGGGATAGCAAGTGAGCTTAAGACTTGACAGGTGTGTGATGGTCAAGCTCATGTGTATGTGGGGCGCACACGTTAATTTACTCCTCGCTGCATAAAAACAGATGGAGACAGAATCAGCTGTTTCTTAATCCCGTCATGCAGGATTTCCTCTTTCCAGAACATTTCTGCCATGACAGAGCTCTTTGTGGAAACACAGACACACACACAGACACACACAGACACACACACACACACACACACACACACCACCTGTCAACCCTATGTGTGAAGTCTCAGTTAGGGACAGATATGAAGCAGGTGTAACAACGCGCTCTTTGCCTTAAAGCAGCAGACAAACTCAACTCCCAGGACACAGGAAACATTAAGGAAGAAGAATAAAGACATTACAGAGAAAGGTGGCGGCTTCCCCTCTCAGCTCCATGACAATTCATGTTAATGGATGTGTATCTGAATGCTTTGGAAGTTTCTAGAACAAAGCCTGTTCCCCGGAGATCGAATGCATGATTTGTGCTTCTATTATCAACAGTCTCTTACAGCACAGCACTGAAACACCATTTAACATCAGTCCCTTCTGAGAGAGGCATATAGGCTGGGGAGAAACATTACAAAAGGGGGAGACAGTAATAGATAAGAGCTCGTAATGTTATGGAGATGAGCACATTCAGCACTGTTCAGGGACTTAGCAGGTCTATAGCCAGTTATCACAGTGATTCCCACCCGTCATGGCCTGGGATTCAGTGTGAGAATTCAAAAATAAGCCAGTCAGATCTGATCTGGATTGTCTAACATTTGTCTGTGAAAATCTTCAAGGCCTCCTCTACTTCAGAAAACACAGATCCAAATACTCAAGTTTAAACTCACCTCCTGACAGGGTTAAGTGCATCCATTTGTATATATCTGTGGAGTGGCCTCCACTTTGGATTGCTAGATGGACAGCCATATACAGGCCTTTGTAAATCACTCTTTGTGTACAGCACTTTGTCAGGCTGTCTAAATGCTTTGTAGCCAATGTATATGCCTCCTATAACCCTGTCAAAAGCTTAGTGTTAAGTCCAATAACCCTGTTTAAGTGTTTTGTGGACGGATGGTGAGTCTTTTTCTCTCACTTTCTCCCTCTGCTACCATCACTGACCAGGGGGAGGATGCAGGCAAACCTGTGGCAAGAAAGACCTCCTCAACATCTGTGTTTATCCTCGAGCTAAAACCAACAGGCTATATTTACCCCAGTCAAACATACCCTGCACAGAGAGGAGTCAAGAGAAGAAAGATGCAGCCTAGGATGTAGCCTCTGCTACGCCTGGGAGTCCCATTCTGTTTCATATCCAAACTGAGAAGACCCTATCCTCAATAAGACAGAGAGTGCAGCACTATCAGGCGAATGCAAGCACATTTTGAACATTTACACGCAGGACTGTGATTCTATGATTCTATGATTCATCCTCTTTCCTGATAAGAAGACACAGATTGGTAAACAACACCTTGAGGGAGTTTGACCTCTGAAGGAGGAGGCAGGCTTGATAGATCAACTGCCTACATAGCAATGTTTTATAGCTGCACAGGAGGCCATAAAGCAGAGATTCATTTCAGGAAACATGGTGTGCTCCTCTATGTGTAAATCTCTGACCTCTTGACACTGTTATCCATGATGACTTATGGGTAAGACCCTCAAGGGAGGCAAATACATCAAAGAGAGTGGAGACAGGGGGGTTACAATACTGTTGGTGGTCTAATGCCGTTTCATCTCAAGCTGTACACCTGCACTCTGACTAATGCACTTGTATGACGTAGGTCTACTGAACACACATTCAACCTGCATATGACCCATGAGACCACTGTCGCTGGTAAATCCCTTGAATAAAAGTCAGTCCTGCACACTATCACACTATCTTGGTTACTGCTGGTGTTTTTATTTGCAATGTTTAGGTCTACACACCCATCCTCAGGTTTATGAAAAAGCATCACAACAGTGACATAACTACACTGCCTTACATAATTATCAAATAGCATTTCATTTTCAGTTCTCGCTGCATGCACACTGGCTCTCGCCCACGCCATGTGCTCCCGGTTTCTGTTCCGCTCTCCTTCTGATTGTCTCGTTGGATGAGCCTGATTTTGTTTAATCATTAACAACATAGATTCATGTGAATATTCTGAATCATGCAGGGTGTCTGGAGTCTGTATGTGTTATTGCAATTCTATTCTATAATCTTTTATTTTCAAATCGAATTTAATGCCATTTTAATTGAGTTTATTTAGATGCTGATCCTATACGTGTTGTTTTAAGTCTAATATTCAATATAAACACAAATAAGTGAGTTTGATTACTGTACACTGTGACAGTACTGACTCTAGTTTTTTTGGTCATCCCCAGGGTGACAGTAGAAGGCAGTTTTTATCTGACTGTTATAGATCAAAAATTTGCACATAAAAGCAACATTGAACTAAAATTGTCAACCCAAATGGAAACACCTGTTCATTACAGTAAGGAGACTGTGTCACCAGGTGTGATGATGTGTGGTGACCCGTTCAGATTAACCATGGAAGTGGGTTTAAGGTGCGTCATAGTGTTAAGGAGTATAAGGAGTATAAACCAACAGCATGAGCCAGCGAAACAGAGAGAGAGCAGTATGAAATATACTTCAATAAGAAATTAATGCGTGTAGCTTGGAGCAAGAAAGTCAGCTAACAATGGCTGAACTCCATAAGCTCAAGTTCAAGAGAATACCACATGTTCAGCCCCCTAAAAACCACACATATGTACACACACACACACACAGCCATCACTGTGCACCCTGACATAGACCAGATGGCATCCTTCATCCTCCCTCTCTGTGACCTGTCAGGATACACCCAATGATTGTGATGCATGTTGTTTGAAGTGCTTGAGTGTGTGTGTGTGTGTGTGTGTGTGTGTGTGTGTGTGTGTTTGTGTGTGTTCTTGCACACACTGGGAAAGCACACAATTGTTCATTTCTATTAAGCTTTATTTAACTAAGACGCCTCTGAGGATTAAACAGAAACCTGGCAAGAGACTTTTCGTTCTAAAATTACAAACAGCAGGAGGGCTGCCAAGGTGTCCCAGTTGGGAGAGGAGAACTCTAACAAGAGGTGGTGCCAAAACACTGTCGTTGCTTCCCTAAAAACATCATAAGAGACCTTGTTGGAAAAACCCACGCGATGACCATGACTTCATGCCAGTGTTTATGTCCCTTAAAATCCTTGTCAAGAACAAAGGAACAGGGAAAAAATCAGAAGCTGATGAGTCACCTCTACCAAGATAGGACATTGTGATTCAACGAAATGTTTACAGGTGAAATAACTCAGGTGGCCCACATTCAGCTCCCTTTGAAGACAGGATCCTTTGTTCCCGCAGCTGTCTGTCCTAAAACTACAAAATAAGTAGCAGAAAATGTGAGATGCTCCTCAAGATCACAGACTGTAAGCCATCATTATCTGGTACCCAGTGGAGCCAACGACATGTTGACGGCTGGAGGAGCTTTACAGCAATGTGGCGTGGGTCCAAAGTTATGACATGAGTGTAGATATGCACGGATAATGTGATAACATTGTAAAAATACCAAAACAAACATGCTTATAGAGATATTATCGGCCTGGCAGTACTTTCCAAAATTGTGTACCATTTGCAGCAAAACATATTCTAGACAAAATCTAAGGTATGAACCCTTGAACCCCATGAATTCTTGGAGCGTTCACAGATATAAGTTTCTATTGGAGTTAGACTAAAGCTGAACAATTCATCGAAATATTATCAAAATCACTATATAGCCGAGTGCAATATCCAAATCGAATAACATCTGGATAACAGGAGAATTTCAACAACATCCATTAAAACATAGTGGCATCAAACCACACTGAATAAAAGGCCAGACCATAGTGAAGTTAAAGACAAAAAAATTACATTTTTTCATTATCACAATTATTGCAAGAATGTCACTGCACCACAATGGCATTCCTGCTACATTCTGCAGGTTTGCTTCATCTCTTGGAAGTCACAAGTGCTTGTTGTTTTCAGTAAATCCATCAAAAACGGCTTGCAAGGATGAAGTGCTGCATTAACTGATGTAATATGCCATTCTTAACTATATATGTATTTTTTACAGCAAACAATTTATGGAATTTAAACTTTGATATACAGGTAGGGAGTTACAAAAGAAGACAGGAAAGGAGCATATAAAGTAAGTGTGTTTGTGAGATACAACAGTGAGGGTTGTGAACAGTTCGGTGACCTCCTGGCCAGAGAGGTATCACAAGACCAGTGTGTCTGATCAAAGTATCAATGAGCAGGACACATAATCTCTATTTACTCAATAATTGTGGCACACTTTAAATTTTCAACTAACAACAAAGTTCCCAGTCTATGCATAGCTAACCTTCTTAGTTTTGGGTTTAATATGCAACATTTTCAAACATCCATGGAAAGGATGGAAATTTCTTCATGGAAACTATAAACGGAGAGCATTGTATAACACACTCTCTCAGTCTGCTGCCCAGCCTTTGATCAGAGGAAACTGGATTTACAATATGGAGAACCATGTCATTACTATTCAGCATAAACTTTGCCACTGTACAGACTGCATTTAAATCTGATTTGCTCTCAAACAGAAGATGAAGTGCTGGATTTCCCCAATGTACAGCAAACAGTGGGCAGTGCTGTGTTCAACACGTGCTGTTACAAGCATGGACAGATTACTGAATAGGCCAAAAGGGCACAGGCCCAAGTGCTCAGGGGGCCCTTGGACCAGAGCTCCATGTGAAGTAACCGTTATATCATCATATTTTTTAGAGACAAATGACCAAAAAGATATACAATGAATGAACAGAAAGAAATGCAAAACAACTACAAGACACATGGAACCACTACAAAGAGATAGAGACTGAAAATGACCACAAGGACATACAAAACAACTGCAAAGGGACACAAAACACAAAACACAGATGCAAAGACACACAAAACGCTTTGATTCTGTGGTACTTTTAGCGTTTGTCCACCACTTTTACCGACTCAACTTGACTCCGCTTGCTTTTGGTACCAGGTATTTGTTTTTCCACTGCAGATAGCACCCCCTCAATGTGGCGCTTATACTTTAGTGACAACACACAAAGATATCTTGATGTTATGTTCAACGTGACACACACATGAACAATGGAGGATACTGTGGGGTTACCAAACAGAGAAACATCTGTACCTCCTCAACTGACCGTGGCGTATTTTTTGGGTTGCCATACTAAATGTACAATGACAGAAATCTAACAGGCTACAGAGAGCAGTGATGTACAGTCTCTTGGCTGTTTAAAATGGTGTCTCATACAATGATGACACAGTAGTGGCGATTATCTCTGACAAATCAATCTTGACTACAGATACATAACTTTTGCTCTATTGAAAACCAAAAAAGGCAAGTAGAGTCTAGTTGAACTGGTACAATGTATTGGAAAAGGGCTATTGCTCTTATGAAGGAGGGGTGGGGGGCCTTTTACATGTCTGTGCCCAGGTGCCCATTGTCTCATAACTCGGCCATGGTAACAGGCGAGTAAGCAGTAGGATAACCAATTTAAGACACTTGATCATTCTCAGATTCTCCCTGGTAATAATTATTCTATTTGTTCCAGATGGGAGACAACCAGAGTAAATGATGCCCAGAATATGTGCAACGCTGCCATGCTCTGCTGCTCTTGCACGACAGATCCATCATCCCGTTCCTCGACGTGTCATTTCCTGAGAGCTGGGGAATACAGCAGCAACACAGGGGATTTCTATGAAAGGGAGACGACACGCCGAGGCATCATCGCCTCCCCATTCAGTAGACACACACACGCACACACACGCGCACACACACGCGCACACACACACACACACAACACACACACACACACACACACTGTATATCTACTATGCGCTTGCAAATCTTGCGCACTGTGCACACACGTTTTTTGACAGCCGAACAGAGTATGCATGTCCAAACACGCAGGAGCACGATCAATCCTCCTTTTATCACCAAGATTAAAACATGTTGCACAATCTGTGACGGCGAAAGCGGTGGCATATACAACTACTGCCAAACTCCTATGAAAAAAAACGTGTGTGTAAAATATTTCCCATACAGCTCATTGTAAAACAAATTTCCAGCCAAGGCAACTTCCGATTGCAGCACAACTACTCGAAATTCAAAGCTCGTCCAGGCTAACTAGCTGGCTAGCTGCGCTCCCAAACAAAGCTCCCATTGTCTGGAACTTGTAGTTTTACCGTTTTCTCTTGGCCCTCTCAACTGTGATTAACTCAGGTACGAAAAACTACAAATCCGAAGTCTGCAGAGCACTACAAGCATGCGCACTGGAAACCTAATGATGAGGAAGGTTGTAGAATATTTTGTGGCTAATAAATTTTTGCGGGTAGCGACGTATTTGAGGTTGTAAAGCTACTCTGTTGAATGGCCAGAGTCGAAGTGGATCACAGAGCCGGTGTGAACGGCTCCAGGTGGGAGTGAGCCCAACAGCTGAGCCGTAGTAAAGCGGCCGCTCTCTGCATTGAGTGAAGTTGGTCGGCTCGGTGTCTCTCGGCGTTTGCTCGCTAACGTTTAGTTCACTCGTCACTTTTCAGCGCTTTTGAATCGCCCGCACTGTTCAACTAAAAGCTGTTCACAGAAAACCAAAAGAGCACACACCTTACCCAACGCTGCTCCGCTGTTTTCACCCGGCTCCTATTCCGTTAAAATAATTCTCCAGACATTGTGGAAACAGTCGTTGACCGACGGGCGACTGTCTGTTCACCGAGCGAGACGCTGCCAAGAATACTCAACCGACACCACGGCGGAGCAGCGCCCGCACTCACTGCGCATGCGCGAGTCCAGTTGGTGCAGCCTACAAATAGTAACACACAGGGGGCAGCACACTACTACTACTACTGACTGTGGACATATTGTATACTGTATAAACACTCAGCTGGAAGTTTTTTAGGAACACCTTGCTAAAAATAATACAGTCTATTACAACAGTCCTGCAATGAATCCTCCTTCGTGAAGATGATCATGTTCAGTTGGTTTTTGTTAAGACTGTGTTAAAGAGGTGTTGATTCAACTGCGTGGTTGTTTTGGACGATGTAGTCTGTGGTGCTGTTGAACTGTATTGCATTGTACAAAGTTGTTTAGTCTACCCTCATTTGTTTCGCCTACACTCATTTGTTTAGACTACCCTCATTAATTTAGGAACACTTGTCAACATAACACTGTAGTTCAACAGGTAGCTACTGCTGAACATTCAGACTATATTCAGCACCTGCAGCAAACACATGAAAAAAATGAATGGTGGGAAGTAACTATATATTTGCTGTAGTGCTGTTCATAAGTAGGACATTTTAGGTACTGTACTTTACTTGAGTGGACCTATTTCCATTTTCTACTTCTTTACACTTCTACACCACTACATTTTGGAGGGAAACATTGTACTTTTATACTTTTACCCCACTACATTTATTTGATAACTTTGGTTAGGCTACCAGTTACTTTATAAATTCAGATTATTAATACAAATCATAACAATAATATATATTATTCTATATTATTACAGGTTGTGATAAGACTTTACTTATCCTGGGGGTAAATTCACAAACCACCCAGTAGTGTATTAAGTAATAAAATTAGCATCGCCTTATATAGTGGAGTAGAAGTATAAAGAGGCAGAAAATGGAAATACTTAAATAAAGTACAAGTACTAAGTTGTACGGAAGTAAAGTACTTGAGTAAATGTAAAAGTGGAGAGAGCTGTGTTTTACTGTAATTTTAAAGGCACAGGAAACTACATCTTAATGTGAACTTTTTTCAGAAATAACATCAGAAAAGCATGTATATTTATCATCCTGCATGATCAGATTTTGATTTTATGCATCCTCACAAATTAGTCAATAGCACAACCTTGTGGTCGCTGAACATTATCAGTCCTCTGATGCCAGTTGGTATTTCATGAACTAACTCAGTTTAAAAACTGTTATGTGACAAATTCAGAAGTTAAGTTGATTATTAAATATCAAAACTAATAACAACTCAAACTAATTCTTAAAAACACAGTATCAGTGTCACAGGTATGAAAAGTTTCTGCGTTTGTTTGTTTTTCAGTTAACATTTTTTATGCTGTTGTGATTCATATCATTCCTACAAAGACTTCAGTGAGAGAGATCCGATTGAAGTGCAGTCCGATTGGTGGCCCGAGTCCAACAACCCCACAACTAAGCCTGAAGTACACCACAAGTGCCGGGCTCGAACCATTACCAGTCCTGCCATCCAGTCAGAATGGCTTTTATTAATTTCCTGCTATTTTCCCCATGCCAAACCGTCCCGTAGATGCAGGATGGAAACGGATTGAATGGCTGTTAAATGACACATTTACACAACATGAGTACTCACATTCCCATGGACATGGAGTAAAGCCGCGGACATCCAGTCCAGAAAAACATCAACTGCAAGTGAAACATAATCCACAAACATCAGCTGATAGTGGAGGGATGTTCAAAGTTCATAAACTGCAGCAAAAATCCATAAACTGCATCTGTAAGTGAAAGTAAAAGACCAACAGCGGCTGTACCTGAAATTCAAGTTGCTAATAATAATCCCACAGCATTCATAAACATACAATTCATTCATTTGAAAGCAATTTCGACTAAATAAAAGGCTTAAATGTCACATATTTTATTCCTGTGCCCAAAGGACAGCTAAGCTTGTATTTGGAAACATGCATCCATCCCAAAGCTAGACATCAGAGAGAATCCTCAAATCAGGCTACTTGATAGACAACACAAGGGTACTGACTTTCTTAAGCATCAGCAGATGTGTATTCCATTAAAATATCGAATAAATGTCATAAGTGACAAATGTGGAATTCAGGAATTGCATTACTCTTTAATTGAACCCCCATATTAAAAGCTATTGAGTGAAAATGATGAACTAATAGAAAAACATCTGGAAGTATAGACTTGTTTGAAAATGTCATAGTGTAAAAAAGTCAAAGACTTGCTTTCATCATTCAGGCTACTGAAGTTATATAACTTACTGTGAGCCTCTGGGGGAAATAGGCTACCTTGCTAAATCCATAATCTAGGTAGCTGTGTAGTGTAACCCATAACGGGCCTCATCCAGATTTTAAACTGGACATAAACTTTAAGATTTGGAACATTCATTTTGGTGTTTGAAATTACAAAAAATGTTATGGCCTCACAGCGTCAGAGCCCCATTTATTGTTACAGAGCAAACTGGGGTGACAATTGAACATTTTAAGGTTCTCCCTTTGGTTTCTAACTTTAGGGGAGAGTGCTGCATCTTCACAAATGTTAAATGTTAATTGATCTGAACATTTTAAAGTTTGAATGGAAATTTTATGTTGAAGCATCTAGAAGGAGTTACAAATCAAAAAACAGTGGAATAAAAACATAGTGGGATTGTGTTTTTAGCCCGTATTTGAAAATGAAAAGGAAACTGAACCACCAGTCAAGTCTTTGAGTTTCACTCATTCGACACCAGGGGTCAGCACAGCTTAAAGATTGATGGTTGTGACTACCACTACTGTATGTTGTCTGAATAACCCAGTGATTGATTGTACTCTGAATTGCGATGAAATTCTGGAGGAGGAGGAGTTCGTAGAGGAGTATTTTTTTTTTTAAATAACATAACTAATTCTTTAGGGTAATCTTTGTTTTAATTCAAAAATTGGGAAAACTTTATTATACAGCCTGTAATTTACAGTGTTATTGTGTTGTATAATCGGGTAACATTTCCCTTTAATGTAAATACAGTGAAGAAAACTAGACTATGGGAAACCAGGGAGTAACAATTAGGTATTTTAAAGAAAGGAAAAAAAATAAGGAAAAAATGATACCCTAAAGATTTTTGTAGATAGGGATGGGTAGTCCTGAAAAACCCACAAAATCTGGTGACATGTCCTCCAGTTGTTACTCCCTATTCCCATATTGTTTTCTTCCATTGTACCTAGGAAGCAGTAACACAATTACGCAGTACATTGCAGGTTGTATTATAAAGTATTACTAAAACAAAATCCATCAACATCTTGTGTCTGTGCTCAGGTTGCACAAGACCCTCAAACATGTCATGTAATGGCATTTTCTCAGAGAACCCAGTCTTATACAATATCAAGGAAATGATCATATTTTCCCCTCACTCTGTGCTCTCCTTGCCTAAAAGTGAACCCCAAGTAACATTTTTGCAGGTTTGTGCTAACTCTAGTCTTAACAGACAACCTCAGCTCCTTTCAGAGTAATTGTTTCATTTTTCACTCTTGAACAAAATGAGGCTCAACTGCCAATGTGTCTTTGAGCAACACACTGAACCCCTGCCAGCTTCAGGGCTGGTGTTCTCTCAATAACCTTTAGTCACTGACCATGTGGACAGGAAAAAAGAAGCTAAATGTTCCAGTGAGAATATAAAATACGACTCTTTTATCACTTTACATTACATTATAATGTATAATTGTCCATTCGCGCAGGGAAGAAGTACTCACATATTCAACTTCAGTAAAAACAGTAATGCGACAGTGTAGAAATACTCTGCTTTTAAAATTTTACTTTAGTAAAAGTAAAAAAGTTTTGGGACACAAATATACTTAAGGTACCAAAAGTGAAACTATATATTGCGCAGAATGCCCCATTTCTGCACAATATATTATATTATTGGACTATAATTATTTATTCTATAATGTGTACATCACTTTATATATGCCTGCTGCAAGGTAGCCTCGGGATCATTTAAGTCTTACCTAAATCTATAATACATCATAATTTATTTATAGGTAAGGATTTGTATTATTAATCTGAATTGACAACGTAATTAAAGATCAAATAAATGTAGTGGAGCAGAAGTGTAAAGTAGCAGAAAATTGTACTTCAAAAAGTACCTCAAATTTGTATTTAAGTAGAGTACTTGAGTAAGTGTACTTGGTTACCTTCCACCACCGCTCAGCCTTTTCCTTAATATTGTTAATTATTTAGTTATATCAGCTGCCAGAATGATGTAGGTCAGCAGGAGATCCCTTGGAGACTACATTACCCACAGTGCAGCAGCACACCTCATCACTGGCACAGCCTAGTCTCGTTCCAACAGACTGAGGCGTCCTTGTCTCCGCCCTGCACGCTGAGCTGCTCCCTAGATCTGCACACATGTGCTGGGGCTAAGTGCTGGACAGTCTGAATGCCACAGCCATCCCCGTAATTTGTACATCAGTGAAAGAAGTGGCACTTGTCCCCACGTATGGGAACGGCATCCCGGTGTATTTGGATGCAAAGTCAGCCCACAGACTGACAGCTCGGTGCTCGAAATGTCACGTCTTTGAGGAGGAAAAGCCTGTTTGAATACGATGGACGTCTGGACAGCTGGCTGAGCAGCAACGTCAGGGACTCCCGAGAGCGTTTCAATTTGTCGCCAAATTGGGTTACAGTCCTTGATGGTCCTTCTTACTCGGATGCAACCACACGCCCCTGCGATGATGTCGGTGGATATTGCTGCCCTCAGTGTCCGGGTTAGGTTATAGTAAACGGTAAATGTTAACGTATTAAAATAAAGCTGTTTACGCTGTTTGGGGCGGAAGAGCAAGCTGGGACTGGATACCTACAAGATTATGCGCGCATAATAAATAACATTATTATTGTTATTATTATTTGTATTATTATTATTATTTGTATTATTATTATTATTATTATGGAGAGGGGGTGTCAGTCTATTGATAAAGGCAACATGGAGCCGCAGTGGATCTCTTCATCGCATTATTTCATCTCGTCCACTCGGGTCAGTGATAGCCTACTGTAATGCAGCAATGCCTCCATGCAAGCCTTCGTTGACAATATTTTCCACCTTATTGGCACCGTGTGATTGTTGCTGCCTTTCTTGAGGGAGTCGCGGACATTTAAAACTCTCACCTTCGCTACAACACTATCGATTGATGATCCGAAACTAGCGTGCGTGCTGAGAAAGCAGCAGGATAATGATAAATGCTGGCATCCCTTTAATATCTCTGGAGCGCAAGAGTTTCTTTTCCCACCGAGGACTCGTCTCCATCACAAATGTAGCCCAGCAGAGGCGACTTGACCAGGCCGCTGCACAGACACGGAGGCGGGTTTGTTGTGTTCAGACTCGGCTGGATGCTGAACATGGTGCCACTTTACAGCTCTGTATTGAATACCTGCTGCCCTGCCGTCAGCTTGTTTCTGTAATTCCCCAGCTGTCTTAAAATGGACGGGGCCTTTTTGGTAAAGGCTATTCAGGGACTCTGAACCGGCTCATGAGTGGCCATGCATGTAGGATTTAGCCTGGACCGGCTTGTTGGGATGTAGGGCGAATATCCGCGGGTATTTCCAAACGCAATATAGAAGAGAAAACAGCTCATATTCATGGGGATGGCTGGCAGGGGAGATGCGTCTACAGTGGGCTGGATGAGAAATAATGAGGACCCCTGCTCAGAGGATTTCACTCAGCTCAAACACTATTGGCACCTTAAATAGTCTGTTCCAGACTGAAATTAATCTGACAATCAGTTGTGGTTTTTATTAACTGTGGGAGTCTCTATAGCTTTGTAGTCAAGACATTAGTTCTCAATGGGATGATATTAAGTACAGAAGTGGATATGTATTTATTAGCTCAGGAGATTCAAAACTATAAAGGCATCACGGGCCCAGATTTTGCTTTTGTTAAATTTGTGTGAACAGCAATGTAGGGGTAATTCATAATAAGTATGTAACTGTTTTATTAATTGTAGGCAGAAATTGAGATCCCAGAGAGGGAAATAATGTCGGATGGATTTAATTTCACAGTTCATTCTCTGATCAGGAACTCATCAGACTGAAGTGATCTTTACAAAAGATTTCATTAGACCTGCTGCTTCTTAGATAAACCCATATTCATGTCTCCTGTGACAGCCTGTGGCAGCTTTTTAAAAGACACAATTGTGGAAACAATCTATTAGGTTTCCAGGGGTTACACTCATTGATTTGCTCTGCTCTTCTGCTCTGATCTGAGAGTCATTGTTTGACCTGATGTACATTGTCCCTGAATGAACTTGCCTTTGGGAATACATGTTACTTACACACTGCGTAGCAACAGCACAGCAGACACCGGTGACAGGATTTGGCACAGTTTCAACAGCGAGATGTGGTGATGGGGGAGAGCAGTTGCAGCTCTCTGATCCTCTGATCCCCTCTCCCCCCTGCTGGTGGTCGAGGACACCTCGTCTCAGTCAATGGGCCCTGTATGGATTTTGTGCCTGAGTTGACAGAGGGCAGGCCGACAGCGTCAAACAGCAGTCAGGCTGCCATGAACCCATACGGCAGAGCGAGCAGCACAGCAGCCCCCCTGTCCTGCACCAGCTGTGGGGGCTGCTGCTCCCCGCCTCCCCCTTGCCTAATCCCGCCTGGGCCCCCCTCCTCTACTACCTCCTCCTCCTCCATGCCCCCGAATATGACCCCTCCGCCGCCGATGTTTCCGGCTCCGGTTGTGCAGGTGGAGAACGGCAGCAGCTGGAACTCCTCCACCATCTCTTCCTCCGGCTCCCCAGATTCCCACCCTGGTCACCGCTGTGGGGCCAACAACCCCAACCCCTACTGGACAGCAGTGTTTGACTATGAGGCCACAGCAGATGAGGAGTTAACCCTGCGGCGTGGGGACCTTCTTGAGGTTCTCTCCAAAGACTCCAAAGTGTCTGGGGATGAGGGTTGGTGGACAGGCAAGATTCAGGACAAGGTGGGTATCTTTCCAAGTAACTACGTCACGAGGGGGGACGCTGCCAGCTACCAGCAGCTGACCGCAGGAGGGCTGGTGGCAGGTGGGGTGGGTGAATGCCCCTTGGAGATAGACTTCTCAGAACTGCTCCTGGAGGAAGTGATAGGAGCTGGAGGGTTTGGGAAAGTATACAAAGGAGTGTGGCGGGGAGAGGAAGTAGCAGTAAAGGCTGCAAGGCAGGACCCTGATGAGGATATCAGTGCCACAGCAGAGAGCGTGCGGCAGGAGGCCAGGCTGTTCTGGATGCTCCGGCACCCCAACATAATCGCACTCCGTGGGGTCTGCCTGCGGGAGCCCAACCTGTGCCTGGTGATGGAGTATGCCAGAGGAGGGGCTCTGAACCGGGCCCTGGCTGGGAAGAAGGTTCCCCCGAGGGTTCTGGTGAACTGGGCGGTTCAGATTGCCACGGGGATGGACTACCTACACAACCAGGCATTTGTACCTATCATCCACAGAGACCTTAAGTCCAGCAATAGTAAGTACTCCAACCAAGTGTCATTTATCTTCTCTGTAAATAAGTAAAACGTATGATAAGATCTGATTCTTGCAGTTTTACAAAAAATGAAGAGGAGTTGTTTTGGGGGTTGATGCACATACTGTAAGGTCAAGGGTCAGATGGTCTGCTTATACAAACCTAAACCAGTTTTCTTTGTAAAATATACAATAATTTGGACAAAACACAAGAGCTGAGCAGAGCTGAGACACTCCAGGTGTACACCATACAATATTTTGGTCTGAGCTGGGTTTTTGTCAGGCCAGAAACATTTGTAATTGTAACATCCCAAATTTCTCAGCATAGGGTCCACGTACCTAAAAATTTTCACCTCTCAGCCACAACTCGTGGTAATCATCAGCTGATAAGATCTTCTTTGTTGTCATGAAGAAGTTTCAGTCATTATCACATGGCTTAAATATGGACACATGATTAAGTACTATCATTAAGTAGACTGTATACACATTACAATTTCCAAGGTCAGTACCTTGAACCTTTAAGCTCACACAGCTCACATACTGTAGGTCTCATCTACTGTAAATGGAGCTGACTAGGTGGGGTCAAACATCGGGTACAGATGTGAGGGAGTGCATATGTAGTATAGACCCAAATACTATTTAAAAAAAAAAAGTACATCAGATAGCTAACGGGAAGTTAAGTATATCTACTATTCATCACATTACCTGAAGAAATAGTTTTGACATTTACATGAGAAGATTGATACCTCTCTCAACATACGTCTGTATGGTAAATATGAAGCTATAATCAGGAGGCAGTTAGCGTGGCTTAGCACAAAGATTGGAAAAAAGTGGAAAGCTAGGCTGGTTCTGTCCAAAGGACTCTCTGACTAACATGTTATGTCTTGATTATTTGATTCATACAAAAACTTGTAAAAAGTGTAAAAACGTCACATTTTGGTTTTACGGTGGGTTATGTGCTGGATTATTCACTGGCATGGTGCAGTAGTTTCCTGGAGTCTAATGTCTTAGTGAGCTTTAGAGGTGCTGGGAGAAGATTTTGTAACCTTTTGGACAGTCAGACAAGCTGTTCCCCACAGTTTCCACTCTTTATGCTAAGATGAAATAACTGTCTCCTGGCAATAGCTCCATATTTTCCATACAGATATTAAAGTGATGTCACTTCTCATTTAACTACTGGCAAGATAGAGAGTAAGTGTTATTTCCCAAAATGTCAAAGTATTTATTTAAAACGGAAAAATCTCAAACAGCATAAATCAATAATTTATAGTAAACTCAGATAAGAGTAATACCTTACACTAGTAACAGATGCATTGATAAACAATTGCAAATACTGCAATATATTGCTATATTGATGCATTGCCTCACTTCTAAAAGGGGCCTGCTGTGGTGAAGATGCTTTATTTGCAGTCACAACTGTTACTTGGCCTGTACAGTTATGGACTGCCATATATGAGAAATCCATTGGGACAAATAAAGTGGACAGTTGTTAACGTACAAACATTAGGCCTTCTCCTAATCGTTTTGTGGCACTGCAGAAATGTGATTATCAAGTGTTGTCATTGCATTCCAGTGTACAATGTGAGCTTTTAGTTGGGCTGACAGTGCATGGGAAACTTAAATTGAACACAGCAGGGAGGCTTAAGTCCTGGAGAACTGGTCTCCCTCTGCCATCTTTTCCCTGTCATCTCTCTCTCTGCACCTCCTCCTGCCTTTCCTCCTCTTCCTCCTCTTTCCTCCCCTCTTCAAGGAGAGCAGTTCTGCTCTGCAACTCACTGTGCTATTTTTGGTCCTTTGTGCTACTTGCTGTTTAAAGACGCAGTTGCAGTTGTTGGTGCATCAAAGAAATAATACACAGCAGGCATCTTAAGTGCATTTGAGTGTGTGTGTGTGTGTGTGTGTGTGTGTGTGTGTGTGTGTGTGTATACATGCAGGTCAGACTATGTGTGTTTATCACAAGTGACATGAGTGATGGGGGAGGGAGTGTACAAATATGGGTGGAGTATGCAGGATGCTGACTAAAGGCTTTTTAAAGAGGGAGACAGCAGAAGAGAGTGTAGCTCAAACACACATGCTGCTGATCAGCTCAAATGTTTCCTAATCTTCAATCCTTCTCTTGGTCTTCTTGAGTCTCCCACTTTTCTATCACATCTGACCTTCAAACATGCATACCCCTGTTCCCATCTCTTTACTCTCCCTCTGCCATGTGCGGCTCTAACAGTAACGATGAGGGATCAGATGCGTATTGGACAGCAGAGCCTTGGCAACAACACCATAACGCTGCCTTTCCATGGTGACATGGGCACTGCTTCTGTGTCACTGAGTCATACAGCTGCTAGCCGCTGTCAGCTGCTGAGCAAAATGTCAGTCCCCCAATTTAGAGTATTGTCTGTGTGAAAATAGCAACTGAAGAAATGCAGGAATGTCGCAGGAAGGGCTTGGACCCTTTTTTCCCTCTGAATGATGAATCTTACTGAAAATGTGTGGGTGCTTATCGTTAAGTATGTGATTATATGACTCACGCTCACACTGAGAGAGCTGTTTGCATTAGCCTGGCGATGCCCAGAAGGGGAAAGCATCGGAAGAAAGTGAGACAGAGACAGAGGAGAGAGGTAGTGAGTCAAAAGATTGGGAGAATAACACGGAGGGATAGATCAGGTTGTGGAGAGAAAACAAGCTCGGGGACCAGAGAGGGCATAGATGTATGAAGCGAGAGAGGAGACTGATGGGAAAGAACAAGAGAAGGAGAGCGTGGGGGATAAACAGCGGTTCATCTCAGTTTAGGGTTACACCTCAGCTCATTGTCCAGGTGCGCTGGTCTCAGGTGTCCTCTTCAAACCGCCGACCACTTGGCATCACTGCGGTTACAGAGCAGCTCAGGCCCCCGAGCTTCTCCTCTGTCTTCTCCGCTCAGTAAACAATCTTCATTCTCCCACTGAGGAATTCATCTCGGCAAAACATGACACTGCTGCTCACCGAGTGAACGTCTGTTTGAAGCTTTGCGAACATTTCTTACAGCACAGGAGTTTTATTTTTGGCTCACTCAGATACTTTCTTCTAAAATTATCCCATCCCCAGTTGACGTTTTTCAAGGTGTGTCTACGAGCGTGTGTGACTCTGTGTTTTAACCTGCTGAGTGTTGCTGTCGGTCAGACTCACAGTGGCGAGTGAGTGAGGGAGTTTGTGTAATGGGGGATAATCTGATTACCATGACCTCCTTAGAGTGATGTCACAGCATGTTTGTGGGTTGGCAGGTCATTGCCCCCGTGGTCCTGCCTTACCATTCAATCTGATCCTGGATCAGCCTCTTGTTTCTCGAAGCATAGTGCACCAGTCCTCCTCGATGGCTCGATTGACATGTGGCATCAAAGCTAGTGGAAAGGATGACAAGATTCAAAGTGCTTTTGATCACTGTAGACATGACAGATGCAGTGCAATGATATAATGAGTATGAGACAAGGTCTGCAATTTTTTATCATTGATTAATATGATTATTGTCTTGATGTATCAATTAATTGTATTGTATATAAAATGGTGAAAAGTGTTTTGCTTGACTAACAGACTTTCAGTTTACTGTCATGCAAGACAAAGAAAAGCAGCAAATACTCACATTTGAGAAGCTGGGACCAATGATTTTTAGTTTTTTATTGCTTATAAAATGACTTAAATTATAAATTAATCATCTAAATTGTTGCAGATTAAGTTAATCAATCAACCAATCAATCAATTGACTAATTGTTTCAACTCTTAATTAGACTAGATATTGATTTTGGTTATCATCATATCCTGATATATTTTTCATATCTGTAAGGATAACATATATCGTAACAAGTAGTAGATGTAATTACATTTACCACAAGTAGCTTATGTAGCTGAATGAATGAATGTCAGCATCTTATTAGCGACACTTATCCAAATAACTAACAGTTTATTTGAAAACTCTTTCCCTTGAAAGCACCACTAGTCATGGGTATAGTGATAGTATTGATATAGAGGTAATAGTGTGATATTTAGCTACACAGACGTACAGTAGTATGTACAGTATGTGTCTGTAGTCTCCTGTGGCTCAGCACCAGTTATGAAGATCTATGACTGGGCATTTTAGCCTTTACTGGACAGTGACAGTAGAGGGATGACGGGATATCCGCGAAAGGGGAGATAGGGAATAAGCTACAACAAAGGCTGCAGCCAGCACGTCCCTGTAATTGGTTATTTCTGAATCAGTGGATTTGGATTCATTTTGGAGTGCATATTGCACAATTAATTAACAATCAAATCTTGACAAAGTGTTATAGTAACTACAAATTAAACACAGATATCACCTTGCGCTATGCAGTTCATTCTTGACCTTGAAAACAGCAGTTGTCAAAATAGTCTCAACTCAAGGTCTTTATATTTGCTTATTCCGTATCTTTCGACCATATCACAGAGTCCTCGTTTAGGTCTGTTGATTCACTTTTAAATCAACATGGGTGAGAAGTCAAGGAGATGTTCGCAGTCGTGTAAATGTTGGAACATGTACAGCGTCATGGCAACTAAGCAAATTCAGACTGCTTATGAGAACTGTGTGAAAACGGTCAAAAGTTCCAGAACAAGCGAGTAAATGGACCTTGAGTTGAGATTATTTTGTCAGCACATCTGTTTCATTTCCTCTGCCAGGACATCAAGACTGAGTCATGGTTCCTTTTTAAGTCACTGAGAGTCACTGACACTATAGAGCGCTATAGATGCTGTGAGTCAGCTGCAGGTAAGACAATACAGGTGAGCTGATCACGGTAACATCAGCCAGACACAGGCCGGCTCGTATCTGTCCTTGTAGCCTGCTGTCAACTGTGCCTCACTGTGGAATGTATATTTAATATTTGTCTTTTCCCTTGAGCATGTGTTAGATAACATGTCTCCACCTTAATTCAACAGTTATTAAAACAAATGAATGTCATTATAAGTGGTAGTTTTATGGTCCAACATGAAGGTGTCTGTGATGTTGAACACAAATGCAGAGGCTAATAGACACACACAATAAAGACTGAGTGAGGGTGACATTATCTGCTGTTTTGACGGCTGTAGCTTCAAATGGAAGCCATGTTTACATAGTCAACAATCATCTGAATAGTGGGAGCCCCGTGTCTCGAAGCAGGCTTGCCAAGTATGCTATTTGCCCAGAGTATTTAAATTTAAAGCAAGAAAAGACAAATTGATTGATTGAAACTACCATTTCTTTGGCTTTCTTTTTTTCTGTTAGATGTGGGAAACTAGTGACCATGACATCAACCACAGCACTGCACACAAGTGCTGTAATAGCTACTTAACAGATTAGCAAAGCTAGATATGGCATATAGTCGCTGTCATTGAAAAGCTTGTGTCTGGCTGTCCGTGTGGGAATATAAGAGTGAGTCTGTTGAGGAAAGGATTAGAGTGGTGGCCAGTGCTGCTAATCCCTCAGAGAGACAGAATGGTGGAGGCCGAGACTGTGACTAACTGGACGAGTGCGAGCTAGCAATTGGAGGAATGGGGCACAAATAGAGGAGAAAAGACTGGTATCACATCAAAGTCTTTTAAACTGAGGTGTGAAAGTTTTAATAGACATGGATTTGAGGACATGCATGTAGGACATTTATGGGTATGACTTTTGCAGGCATCATTTTCCTATTAATTAAGGGTGCAAGGTTTGTTTCAGATTTCACAACAAAGTCAAAGGTTTTTTTTAAATGTTCTTTTACTAGAATTAAAATTCAGTGTAAATGACTGTATTATTACTACACCATCACTGATAGAGACCTGGAGCTGGTTGCATTAGTTTAGTAATAATGTAGGTGTACTAAGTGGAGATTTGCCTTCAAATGGAACTCATGAGCTCGTGGTTATGACGTGGTAAGTCGTGTACACGGTATCCTTGGTGTTCTAGTGGTTAAGTCGTGACAATGCTGGTTATAGGGAGCAGCAACATGGACGCCAAAAGACTCCTCGTTGTCATGCCTCACTTCTTTCCAAGAAATGTTGACTCAGTCACTGGGAGCAACGGCTCCTAGACTCCCAGTAAAAATTCATGTCAGCATCTACAAAAAAAAAAAAAGACAATAAAAGTGAATCAGATCACACAGCATGAAACACTTGGCTCAATGTGACATGCGTAAGGTAGCGTTACAGCCATTTATACTAAGTTACTTTGACAGAGACATTTCCAAGACCTAAGTTAAACCAATGATTTTAGTAATGTTGTGGTAACATACAGTTTTACTGCATGTAGCCATTACTTATAGCTAAAAATAACATTAGCTTATACTAATGTTACTGTTGGCATCAAGAAGCCACAGATGCTAACAATTTAGCAACCTGGCAGGCAAGTAATGCAGGGAATACAAAGGCATAATGACAAAGGAAAAGGTGAGGCCGTTCAAAATAGAACGGCCTTCCTCAGACGTATTACGAAGAAAATGTCAGCAAACACGACATCATGGGGGTCATTCAGATGGACTCTTCTGGTGAACCTTGTGACCCCATTTGAATGCAGCATTAGGCATTGATAAATAATTATGGGTTGCGCAAAACAAACTACTTCTTAAATTAGTTGTGACTAAATATTTACACTCAGCTAACTGCAAGGTTTAACTGTTATGTAGCTACATGTCCCAGCTGACAAAACTATCGTCAGCTTTTTCAGTAGGTAAAAATAACTAAATGTACCTCTTATTAAAAAATGTTATGTAAATGACTTTTGACTAATTGACCGATTGTTTTAAAACCCAGAGCAAAACAACTCAATTATGTGCTGTTTGTACCACCTGAAGGCAACAAGCTTATGCACATATTTTTTATCAACTGGCAGCCCGTGTCTTAGCTAGATTTGGCAGCTGGACAGCAGGAGGATACAGTGTGAGAATATTTAGAGTAAATCAGTTTGAAGCTTTATAAGGAGAAGCTACATAACTGCAGAACACCAGGGTGTGTTTTAATTTCTGTGTTTTACTGGATATGTTTGCAAGCTCGGTGCATGTGCAGTGAGTATGTAGGCCTATGTGCGTATGGAGGTCGAACAACAGGACACGTTGGCGCTAAGGCAGAGAACTCACACTCCTACTACCACACACACACAGACACGCACTCATGTAAATGCTGCAACAGAGCAACAATGACCCCATTCTCACACAGCAGCCCAAGACGAGAGCAGGACTCACAATGGCAGGAGTCACTGCAGGGGGGATGGGGAGGGGGGGGGCGAAGGATGGGAGATAGAGGCAGCGAAGGGCGACTGTAGGCTGTGAATGACAGAGCAGAGAGATGGGTGGAAGCAAGGCAGGATGGGTAAAGGAGGGAATGCAGTGGCTGTAGAGAAACCCCTGGAGGCTCAGTTGGGAAAGGGAATGGAGAGATAGATGGGGGAGGGAGGGAAGGATGAGGAGAAGTGTAAGGCCAGTTTGAGAGGAGGTCAAACCATTCTTCTTTCTCAACCAGCTACAGATTAAGGCTAACATCCATGATGGACTGTAGGCTGCAGTTTTTCACTCTCTGTGTCTGTCTGTACTGTGTAAGCCTCATTATACCAATACAGTCAATTTATATAACAATTGTAAGCATATGAAGACCAGCATGTGTAGGGTTTGTAAAAGGTAATGATCTGACCATGATAAATAAATCTTTTTAATTACAACCTGAGTCATAATAGATGTAGCATACAGTGTGTAGTGTTTCCAAACCATCTGGTGCTTTACATCAAGTCAAGTTATGTAAATTAGTGTTTGTATGTGTATATAGAAATTATAAATGCCAATCCAAATTTGTTCTGGTGATATTGAGTGACCCACAAAAATTAGCTAGTGTCCTCATTGTCTTCAGTAGCAGCTAGTCCACCACTAGTCCGGAGTGAAATATCTCAACAATTATATAATGGATTGCTATGAAATTTGGTACAGATATTCATGGTCGTTAGAGGATTAATCTTAGTCACTTTGGTGTTTTCCTGATCTTACCTCTAGTGCCACCAGCAGGTTTTGTAAAATATGTAAAACAACAAAATATGTCCACAACAATTAGCTAGATTTCCACGAACTTTGGTTTAGACATTCATGAGTTTTGTGTGCCCCTGCCCACATGGACTTATAAGACAACAAAAAAAAAACAGACCATCTTTCTTTCTACATCAGGAAGAGTTGACACTGAGCTTCATAAATAATGCACTATAATCTGTTTTGAAAAATAAAGAATGAAACAATCATACAAAATAATATTTCTATAGCTACATAGCCAACAATAGCATTAACAGTTGCTTAATTACCAGTCTAGAAGAAATATTGTGAGTTAAGCATCAAACTTCATTCCTTTACTTGGCTGTCTCCATTGGGGGAAAGCTAACCAGCTACCTCCAGCTCTGTTGTCCCATCTCATCACTTTCTGATACAGAGTTACTGTAGCGTCCAGGCTGCCTAGTGTTTATTAGCAAATGTTAGCATGCTATCATGCCGAACCAACAAAATGAACATGATAAACATTATATCTGCTAAACATCAGCATCTTACCATAGACACTGAGTGCATGTTAGCGTGCTGATATTAGGAACCAGCTCAAAGTCCAGCCTGACAGAGCTGCTAGTGTGGCTGTAGACTCTTGGTCTCCCTAAAGCATTTAAGTCACCCAAAATGCAATGGTAAAAAGCAGCCACCAAAAAACACCCAGCAATATTGTTTTATGGTTTTCTGGGAGTGATTTGTTGCTGCATTTTTGTTATGTTGGCAATATCCATTCAGACTAGACATCTCATGTCATGGTGAGATTCAGTATCTCCACTGCAGCTCTGACTGAGTTTGTTTCAGACATCAAATGTTTGCAAAAATCAGATTTTGGTGTCAGTCGCTCATGATCAATTTGCAAGTATTTACCTGCGTTTTAGATTCACAATATTTATTCTGAGAACTGCATCAGCAGGGAGAAAACCTGAAAGATACAGAGCTCTTCGATGCCCCAATAGGCAAGAATTCAGTGCTGTGATCTCCATTTACTTACAATGTACACCCAAATACAACAAGTTTATCCAGCTTTCAGGGGGGTTGTCCAAAGGGATTCTGGTAAATGAGTAACTGTAGTTGACTGATGAGGCATGTTGTGGGATGGAGGGGACATTTCAGTACTTGATCAGAAACTAACTCCAGTAAAACAGTGTATGAGAGCGTGGATTGTTAGAAGGACTTTGGACCGTGCTCAGCTCTGGCATCGTGTGAACTCGGCCACACTGCTAACAGATGTTTGAATCGCCTCACTGTCAGAGGCGAATGCTACTGAATTTCACTCTGTCTCAGTGAGTGAGAGACAGAGGGAGAGCTTCGGTGACACAGCTAAACCAAACAGTGACACCAGTCAATAGCTGCATGATTGCTAATGAATACACACACACATACACACACATTACGATTATTTTCTCCACTGGTCAATAAAAAGTTGATTTGAAGCCAGTTAACAGTGATGACTCCCTGCTCTCTTTATTGCATTGCAGCTCAGACTCCCTGTGGACCTGCCAAGCATACTGACATACATCCTCACACTGTATGTTGTTGTTGGCTACATTATGAATTGCACTATACAGCTGATAACAGTTTTAGCTATAAACACGCCACACTGATGTGGTTCTGCAGGATAGGTACTTTGTGGTTTGATCAAGCGCTTCTGATCACTGTTCAAATGTTCATGTTCAAGATCAGATTCAGTCACATTTTGATCTTCAAACTGTATCACAAGTACATACAGTGACACAATCAGTGGTGGAAAGTAACTGAGTACATTTACTCAAATACTATACTTAAGAGTAACTTGACTGTTTCCATTTTATGATGCTTTAAACTTTTACTTTACAACATTTCAGAGGGACGTACTGTACTTTTTACTTCACCATATATATATTTTATCTTGAGTTGCTGTGCAGAAAATTAGCTTGACCTGTACCAGCTGCATGTAGAAGTGAAGTGCTTATACAGTAGGTACTTTAAATATATTTTGCTGATGAAGCTTTTACTTTTACTCAAGAAACATTCTAAATGCATGAATTTTACCGGTAACACGCAAGTATTTCTACACCGTGCAATTACTACTTTTACTTAAATAAAAGATCCGATTACTTTTTTCTTGCTGCACGCAGTCACACAATTACATGCAAACATGCTGTGCACCAGCGGATCATGTAATTGTTCTGTATTTGCATAAAAAGACATAAGACTGGAACATCTTACACCTTCTAGTCAGGAGACAGGCAAACAGTGGTAAACGCCACAGACAGTGTGTTTCCTCAGCATCGCCTCAAATTCAATTCACCTTTAGTCAGACAGATTGTCTGAGAGGCAACGGCACGGGAGGTTCAACAAGAGATCTGCCTTACTGTTTCATCAAGTTCCACCATTGGCAACTTTTCATAGAAAAGAGTCGCCAGTAACGTCTCTGCCTGGCAGAGAGACGAAGCAGCAGCCCGCTGGTTAACATGGAGCCTTAATGGGCTGCTTCAGTCACTTTTTCAAACTTGTTCTGTTGTCTGACAACAGCAACAGAAAAACATGTAGATGGGAACAGTTTTATAATCCTGTATATGCGAGCACAGAGAGTAGGAGAAAAGCAAACAGATAAAGGGCTGAAACCAGCTGACACTAGGCTGAATGCAAACGTGATTATGTCTGTTGTTTACAGCAGTTAACAGTTAACTATGTCAACTATAAAAACAACAATAATACATTTTATTTATAAGCGCCTTTCAGGACAGTCAAGGACTCTTTACAGAGTAAATAAAAACATTCAGCATAAAAAAGATAGACAATATATCGTATATGTATGTGTGTGTGTGTGTGTGTGTGTGTGTACATATATATATATATATATATATATATATATATGCGGTCCAGCCATCTACTAGATTTTGACCCAGTTTTGATGCTGTAGATATCTGTTGACTTTTGGTCTCAGAGGTCAAAGCTTTAATTGAATGTTCTGTAGAAAAATGTGCCTGAATATAAACACAGTGCTACTTTGTGTTTCTTGCCACCACAGTTACAAAAGCACAGAGGGGCAGAGCTATACATTTCAGTAGACATACTGTATAAATACAGTAAAACACACAATTACATTGGCAGCTCCTGGGCTGTTGTATGTTTGGAGGCTGTTGACTCTGCTGTTAGAGGGTCATTGTTGTTTGCCAGCAGCCTGGCACGGAGAGTGGGGAGTCAGGCCAAGCAGAGAAGGCGCTGGGTGTCCCCCGAGCCAAAGGTCCTTCACCCACTTACATAGTGGAGTCAAGTAGAGAGCACTTCAGTCAGACAACGGACAGCACACCGCATGTTTAGAGTGTATGGAGCCATGAATGTAAGGCTTAATTCAACGTTTATATTCACTACTGGAGAGATTTGACAAGTGAACGTGTTGTCATGTGGTTGATTCCTACACAACACACAGTACACAGCAGTAACACAAAGAGCAATATTTTGCAGTTATGGTATACATAAAAACAATTTTGGTTTGCAGTTTGCCAAACTAAAGGAGCCACGAAACTTAAAATCTGTCATAAATCAAAGAAAAAAAGAAAAAAAGCTCAGACCTCACTGCGAATTCCCACACTGTAAGTACTTCTTTCATACCTCAGACACACACACACACACACATAGAAACACACTCCGCGCAAAAAGAGCCGAGAGAAAGCCGCCTCATTTAATACCTCCATCTCTTCTGAGAGAGAGGCTGCCTGGTCACACGAATCTGGCAGCTGCGTTTGTGTGGAGACAAAGTGAATGGCTCCAGGGTGAAACTGTGCCACTGTGCGGCTCAGGATTAGAGCCCTGATGGCCTGTGGTTGTACAAGTAGAGCCAAGCCGCGGTATCGATGACATGGGAGCATACTCACTACAACCTCCATATCAAAGCGTGGAGGAACGGGAAGAAACCCACTGATTGCATTACTTTTTTTTGCCTTAATTGAGCGTTGTGTATGTACCGCGATGCTCTAAATGGAAGCAGAGGTGACAGACAAAAGTCCTCTCTTGGTGAAGCAGTTACTACACTGAAACATATTTTCAAGTTTTACATAAGAAAACTGCATGGGTTTGATGGAGAAACGTCAGTTTAGTTTTCAAGCTGTCAATCTGTATTTGTCAGTGTTTGAATTTTTCATACTGTATCTGTAACTAAATAGACTTTTCTCTGTGTTTGGAGCAATGTTTTATGTCTTTCTCTGCTCGAAATCTCTTGAAGGATGAGAGAAGAGATGTGTGAAAGAAAGAAAGAACGAAAAATGGAAAGACCTATTGAGATATCTGGTTTGACATCTGGTATGTGCAGCCAGGAAAATTACAAAAGCTCTCCCTCCAGTCATCTCTCTTTACCTCTAGCAGCCTGCATCTTTTCATCCACTCATTATTTCATACTTTCTCGTAGTCCTTGGGCCTTTTCTCCTCCATCTCGCTCTATGTTTCTTTCCTTTTCTTCCCTACTGCACTGACTCTCCCCCCTTTTTTCAGCTGCTTCTACCCAATATTTCATTCTCCTCCTCTGCCCTAATTTCTGCTCTTCCCTCTTGTCATTTTTGTCCCTCTCTTGCCTCTTTCCTCCTCTCTCATCTTTTGTCTACCCTCCCCCATTCCTCATCCTCAGACTTCCACCCACCATCACCACCACCTCCCACATTACATACACACAATATACCTCTCAGTTACTCTCTGTTTTTTGACTCCCTCCACCCTTGCGCTGCTTTCCCTGGGTCTCTTCTTCCATTTCTTCTCCCCGGTGTGTTGTGATTGTAGCCAGGCTGGCGACAGCTGCAACAGCAGACAGTCAGGCAGCGGGCGCTGGCGCAGGGAGGGGGCGAAAGAGGGGATGTTGATGGGGGGGGGCATGCGAAGATGATGAGGCGGTAGGGTTGGAGGGGGTTGTTACGTTTTTGTTGGCAAGGTTTTAATCTTTGCGGTAATAGAGACGAATACATCGAGGCCTGCGGGGTGGGGGGAGTGGAGACTGGCTGCTCAGCATCCCATGGGCCCGACTCTCATCTGTGTTGATGCACCGTCGGCTCGCTGCCATGTCAGTCAAGTTGCTGTATTTGTCACACTGACGTGCTCTCATGCACCAGCAGAGACAGACGGCTGGAACCAGCACTGAGGCGGTGGTGTTGTTCCTAAACAACCAGCCGCTCTCGGAGTGCAGGCGGATAGGTGGGTGCATGGGAGAGGCTGTGGAGGTGTTGGAAGATACCAGGGGGAGGGGCGTCTCGCTGGGGTTTGTTGGCACGTTGGACCTGATTCGCTGACTTGGGGCCGCAGCAGACAGCTGTTCCACCCTGCAGGCTACACCTGTTTCTGGATGAAGGGGAGGAGGAGGAGAGGGAAAAGAGACTGATGAGGGGAAAGAGGTGGCAAAGGTAGAAAGAGGGAAAACAAAAACCCTGTCCTGTAGTCATAGAGATAACCAGCTCTAAACACTGTCATACATCCAGAGGAATAATCATCCTTCTTGATTACTTACTTTTCTGTGTCTGTGTGAAGTGTTTTCTTCAAATCCTGTAAAACTGTAAAACATCATGCGGTGCTGTAGAGGAATCAATTAATCTTTCATCATTAACTCATGTTAAAAAAATATAAGTTTTCTTCATTTCAGGTTAATGCACGTCCAGTGACAGTTGATCTGTGACTGGTAACTTTATGGTAACTTTCCAAAAACCGATGATCCGACATTTACAGCCTCTTCACGCTGTGATTGGTCGGCTGTGTTGGAGGTGAGAGAGGAGCCAGGCTTTGAACTTCTCTCTCTCTCTCACTCGTTTATTGGATAAATGTCCTCTAGTGGAGACTGTCTGAAAATGTGCACCGTTATACTTATATATTGAAACACTATCTCTCTCACGGACATCTGTGACGGACAGCTTTTCACTCGGATCAGGTTTTAACACATGGTCGGACAGAAAGTCTCACAAACTAGTTCTGACAGCCCATAATCCGGCCCTAGCAAACCCTCCCTCCTTTAAAACACCCGCGTATTTCAGACTTGTTGGTGATGCAGAAAAATTGTAGTCCCAAATCCCAAACTGCGATAATCCTGAGGACATCATGAGACTTATTTTTCCTCAGATTTGAGAAAGCTCCCTCCAGAGCCACAGAAGACGTTACACAGATGCTTTCACATTAAGGGTATCACTCCTCATGATGACTGATTCTGATGTGTGAAAATGAAGAAAAAAAAGATTCTCATAGGGGCATGAGGGTTTCTCCTCTCTGAGTCGCCTCCTCTTTCCCAGCATCGTAGCCTTCGTCTGCGACCTCTGCCCTTGTTATCATAACAACAAGTTAATGACACAGCAGGCTGAACTGATCTTTAGCCAAAATAACACCAACGGCGTAAGTTCACTGGTCCAGCTTTGTGTGTCCCTCTGTGTTCAGGGTAAGACTGAATAGCTGAGTAACATTAGGTCGTGCACAGATGAATTTGCATTTGTGAAGTTCCTTATCTCTCAGCACAAGCACTGGAGAGTCGACACCATCAGCTTCTGACCCATAAAAACGCTTTTATCGGTTCAGGTTCTTCTGTTGTGGTTAACACCAGGTTCAGGAACACAGATCGAGTGCAGAGTGTATTTGGCTTGTTGTCCTGTTTGTGCTGATTCTGATTTAGCCACAGTTTAAGGGTTTTCTCATACAAACTAAAGTTCTCTTTCCTGTATTGGTATATTATGAGAATGAAAATGAAATGTCACGCTGTAACACTATTGACACTTCAGCAAGAACACCACAGAAAAACAAATATTTATTAACTAATATTTATTATTGTTATTAAAACAATATTTTAATCAATTAATTTGTTTAATTTAGGCACCCCCTGTTTTTTCAGCTTTTTTTGTTGTTGCTTGTTGATGTAGAGTCAACATCAAGTGCTGCTTCGCTCACAGTTTTTATTGTAAGATATTTATTGTCTGTAGAAAATGTATGTAATCTATGAGTCTGTGAGTCTGTTTACAGTCACAATTATCATGTTAATTCAGTCAAGATGACAATAAAAGCATCCAGGTTAAAAAACAAAGACAAACTAAGGCGGTGAGGGACTCTATGGGCTCTTGGCTGAGGAAGGCTGCGATGTAGAACAGGCCAGAGTTGGCAAAAGGAAGCAGAGAAGGTCGGTTTCACCATTTTCTTCACCTGCTACAAGACCGGGTGTTTTTAGTACAAACTCAAATACACATCTTTCAAAGTTATTTGTGCCTCACAAATGTTGATTCTGCATAAAATCATAACTTGGATCAGATCCTCCACAAACACACAGTTTCTTCTCACTGTTGGCCGCATTAACTCTCCCCTCACCCTGGCTTCAAACACACCTCGTCCCTAAAATCGCAGGTTGAAGAACAGATGAAGGAAAAATGAGATTGAGACGTGAGAATTCACAGACAAACTACATTTTCTTGAAAAAGGGTAATTTAGTAATCTGCATATTATATATTATATATTATGTATTATTTTTTCTTACTTGCAAGCCTGTTTTTATAGAAGGGGAGACAGAGACGCTACAAACCCACCACATGACAAACATGTGGCACTGCTTGTTGAAGACCTTTGACTGCATTCCTCTGTGATTGAATATATCTAATGTGTCACCTGTGCTCAGCGCACTGACTAACCAGTCAGGAGGATCATTAGTCAGGTTAAAGCCTCGCCCATTACTTCTCTATCATTGTTTAAACTGTTACTCAGAGGCATTTCTCAACACTCAGCTGGGGTCAGGGTCCAAGGATGGAAGAATGAGCGGCGGGAGATTAAAGGTTAAATCAACACTGAGCAGAAAAACTGCTGCTGGACTTTCCTCTTTGGGCTGAAAGCTTGACTCCCAGGCCACACCCCAGTCAGCAGGTGTTTTTGACAGCTGATCAATAACACTACTCTCTGGTTGTAGTTTCTTGATTGTGTGTCCAAAACGGCAACATGCTATAAAGCTTCACACTGTGGGTCCTGTCCTTAATAGCATCCTAGACCCTGCAGTCTCCCTCCAAGTCGGCACTTGATGTCAAACTCATGGTGTTATGGTCCATTATGGGACCTGGGCTTTTTCCTGCATTATCTGGAAAAGTTGAACCCCATTCAAACCATGGAGCATTTGACTTGTTTTCATTAGCGCTTCTACAAAAGCGCTTCCAAATCAACAGCAAGAGAGGGATCACTTTCCAGTATAATTTAAGAATGAACTAACCCATATAAAAGTTGCTTAACGGCAAAATTTGATAGTTATACTCAGCTTCTGGCCACATTAGCAGCAGGGCTTCAGGGATGGCAATGTCAGTTGGTTGGATGGTGCTGGACCACTTGGACCAACACTTCCAGAAATACTGCACCGCTAACGTGCTTTCCAAGTAACATCAACGACGCGGTATGCAGGAATATCTGTGAATAAGATAATAAGAAGTAGCACTTACGTTACAACTGCAGCCTCATCCTGTGAGCTGGTCTACCTGAACTCAATCGTACAGCTGATCTCCTTGAACTTATTAAAAAAGATGTAGTACTTTTAGTAGTACTTACTTAAGCTACAGTGATGTCCGAGTAAATGTAATGTATTACCCATGTATTGTGTAAATTATTGGATGTTGGACATTTGTGGTCACCAGAAGATGACTCTTAATAACTTGGTGGTTGCTGGTGATTCTCTGACGTTTCATCTAGCCCCACCATGAGGTCAACATTTCAATTTGTACACTTTAGCTTATGACCAAATACCTGCTAAGCAAGCATTATACCTAACAACACTATGTTAGATTAACATTACTACTACTACCATTTTACCAGGATTACTACAAATCAAACACATTTTTGACCTCAGTTCTTATCCATCTCTTTACAGCCTCACAGAGCTGCTAGTGTATCTGTTTACTCTAGTTAATCAGCTCGTTTACATTTATTTAGTGGCTCTCTGGTTAATAATAACACAGGTTGGGTCGTGCACTGTCAGGTTGTGGACGTCACAGACGAGCACAGATGCAGACTGGAACAGTGAATCGTTTAAGCAGCGCAGCAGCAGTTTTTCCTGTGGATTAATTATCACTAATCGAACTGTACTGTAGTATTAAACTCTCACACAATGTTTATGATAATGAAGCAGTGTGATTAATCAGTGACACATCCAGGCCTGTGATATTTCCCATAACGCATGTTGCTATGGAAGAGTAACCAGGGAGCTTGTCCTTGCTCATATGGGCTCTATTTTGAGATAACATTTCCAACAGCGCTGGCATTGGATTGTGTAAAAGCCACATTATCCTCGAGGACTTTTTTCCTTCACTGTGATGAAATGTGCTGTGATGGTTCCCACACCCTCGTGGGTGTTATTTGTGTATCACTGCGCTGCAGGTTCCTGTGCTGCCAGCTGAACACAAACATGTTGATCTTTGTGTTTGACATATGGATGAAATGCTGGCGGTCGTGAAAAACTTGTGGCAAGATGAATGATCATGCGCAGGTGGTGCTAAGAAGCAGCATGGAGACGTTCTTGAGGTGCGAAAGTAACGCGATGATGTTATAATTACATCAGGAAGAGAGGCAGAGAGGGAGCAGGTGGATGTGCTGCTTCCCTCACAGGTTCAGTTTCTGTAAACAGGCGTCCATTCAGTTTCTGTCTTCCCTCCCTCCCTCCCTCCCTCCTCTGTCATCAGCCTCTCCTTTTTCTTTCCTCTGTGTTTCCACCCCATGCTCCACCTACAGGCCTGATGTCCATGTCCCCGCATGGATGTTTTCCATGTTTGTACACTCAAAACAAACCGAGGGAAGGTAGCTTGTGATACACGCCCATCAATGCATGCAAACACATCCTGATCTCTGGTTCTTTCTGAGTCTGTGTTGCTCCATCCTTTACTTCTCAGAGACACAGAGAGAGAGAGAGAGAGTTCGCCTTGAGGAGACAGCTGTCCCTCACAGAGACGACAGTATCAGAATAGAAAAGTCGGCTGGAGGATGACGGTGGCTTATTATCACTGTCAGCAGCCCGCACTTAATCCCTGTCTGGAGACTGGACATGCAGTCACATCACCTAAGCATAGTGGTGGAAAGTTACAGTTACTCATGTCCTCAAGTACAATTTTTTCTACACACATTGTATTCTTATTCTTCTTATTTTATTCTTTTACTTCACTACATTTTAAAGTAAAATACACTTTTTATTCTACTACATTTATTTGACAGCTGTCACTGGTTATTTTGCAGATAAAAGTTGTACGCACCAAAAATGTGATCAGCCTGTAAAACATTACACATTTTTGTACAATAAAGCACTCGACAGCGTAGGCCGTCGAGCTGCAACTAGTCAATGATTTTATCGTTGATTAATCTGCTCATTATTTTCTCTATCAATCATTTAATTGTTTTGGTCTGTAACCTGTGAGGAAATACTGAAAATCACAATGTCTCATAGATGTTAACTTCAATATAAGACTAACAAAACCAGCAAATATTCACTTTTTTGAAGATTGAATCAATAAATATTGGTAATTTTTGTCAAAGATTGTTGCTGATATTCTGTTGCTCCAGGAATTATTTTCATCATCAATTTATGTTTTGTTTTGTCTGTGAGATGTGAACGAAAACTGATAAAACATACCCAAGGTGACAAGTAACTCTTTAACTTATGAAATAATACCAATATCACAATGTAAAAATATTTCTCAACTTAACATTTGAGCAGCTGGAACCCACAAAAGTTTGACATTTTTGCTTAAGAAATGACAGAAGCAATTAAACGATTATCAAAAAAATTGCCAATCAGATAATAAACAAATGATTTCAGCTGTAATATAAAGTATTTAAACCTGCTCAACCAGCTTCATCAGTCAAATACTGCTCACATGTTAATGCATCAGTAATAATATCCAGTATAATCTATTATAATGTAAATGTTTATCTGCATTACTTTTACTTGTAATGAAATGCTTGTATTGTGTGGTATCGGTACTTTCACTGAAGTTCAGTTACTTATCTTCTTCCTGGCTACGTAAACATCTGCAGACTGGCCTGAGATCCATCCTTTATCACTGAAACTGGTCTCCTAGTGAGTTTGTGGATACAGCAGAGCACAGAGAGGCACACCTTTATCACGTGAAAGGTTGTGTGTGTCTCTGTGTGCGTCTGTGTGTGCGTGTCTGTGTGTGTGCTGGAGTGCATGTGTGTGTAAACAAAGACGCTGCTGTGTGTGCAGCCTTTCTCCACCACCCTTTTGCATACGCCTGTAGATAAGTGAGTGAGCGAGAGAGAGAGAGAGAGAGAGAGAGAGAGAGAGAGAGAGAGAGGGAAAGCAACCCCCACCTGGCTCCCAGTGCTTTTGAACTGTGTACACTCTAAATATTTCCATAGCCGGCGCTCACACGGAAATGAAGGAGGAAGTCGTACATGGTACATGGAAGAGAGAGAGAGGGAGAGAAATAGAGAGAAAGATGGAGGGATGAAAGAGGTGACAGTCTAACATTAACAAGTATACATTGAAATGACTGTCACGGTATGGAAATTATTTTATCTAGACACACACACACACACACACACGCACACGCACACGCAGACTGCTGTGTGGTTATACCCTATAGCAGAAACCTGAACAGCACACTGGTCTGACCACACCTGTATTGTAAACACGACTGTTATTGAGCATGTACACCTTTTACATTTTGTTTTTGTATGCAGAAAGATTTTCAGACACACTTTTAGGGAATTTGAGTATGAAACTGGATTTCATGAAACACAGCATAATAATAAAGATTCTCAGAGGTGTAATATGTTGTATTGTAAGTGCTTGTGTATAAGAAAAATATGTTAAATCAGCAGGACTTTGTAATAAAAAGTTTGCCGATTTAACAACCCATCCTATTCACTATACATGCTTAAGTATTAATGTTTCTATTAGGGCCGCAACTAACGATTTCTTTCATTATCCATTAACCTGCCAATTATTTCCACTTCACAGTAAATCAATTAATGTCAGAAAAGTAGAGAAACATGTCCTTCACAATTCCCCAAAGCTCATACTGAGGTCTTTGCTGCCTCTTTTGTTGTCAACTAACAGTCCAAAATTACAAAAATATTCAATTTACTATAGTTAAAAAAATAATTAAATGTCATATAACAAGTTTAAGCCTCTAATAAAAGCTCTCTTTGCAGTCTGTGTTTCTACTTTTTCCCTCTCTGTAGTTCGACCTCTTGTCAGGGAGCTTTCAGTATCTGAAAGACACAGACACTGTTTTTAAAGAGTATTTGTATTTCTGCGTTGCTTCCTGACAGGTGTCGTGTGAACAAGACTATCATCCTTTAACTCAAACTGCTCTTTGTCCCTCTGTCCTTTCTGCCTCCTCTTCCTCAGTCCTCATTCTGGAGCCGGTGGCGCGCGACGACCTGAGCGGGAAAACCTTGAAGATCACAGACTTTGGTCTGGCCAGAGAGTGGCACCAGACCACCAAGATGAGTGCAGCGGGGACCTACGCCTGGATGGCCCCAGAGGTCATCAAGCTCTCCCTCTTCTCCAAGAGCAGCGATGTGTGGAGGTATGTGTGTGTGTGTGTGTGTGTGTGTGTGTGTGTGTGTGTGTGTGTGTGTGTCACCTTATTCCCCTCATTTATACATACTTCCTGGCAGGTTATCAGGGGATACTAATGTGACACAGAGTGAATGTGTATATGCTTGAGAGGTTGTTCATAAGAAACCAGGCTAAGATTGAGAATCTTTGGCAATTATTCTTGCTTTGCTTAAAACAATCAATCTAGGTTAAAAGAGGAAATAGAAAAATAGAAATAATTAAGAGGACTTTTTTGTGCGATGTCTTCAAATGTCTTGTGTTTCCAGATCCCAGATTCAAAGACATATGAGAAAGAACAGCAGAAAATCCTCACATCTGCGAGGCTGGAACATGAGAAAGATTCTCACGTTTTCATTGTCTTTGCTTGAAAAATTATTCAAACAATTAACTGATTATCAAAATATTTGCTCGTTAAATCTTTTCATCCTCAGAAGTACATTTGCTAAAAGTAGCACTATAACAACACTATGTTGTTCAGTCTTTCAGTGACAATTCAAAATAAATTTATGTTTGACAAAAAAATTCTCATTATGAGGTTTAACTTACCCGGAATTTTTTTTTGAGCTTTCAGCTGCATCTTGTGGCTTTCCTCAGTAGAGCTTACTCAGTTGTTGTTACATGACCTACAGGAACTGTGGCCACTGATAAGAGGTGGTCGTTGTCATCCTGTTGGAGGATAGTTGCTGGGTGTCAGATGTGACATAGAAAACATAAAAGAAGAAGAAAAACATAATGTTGTTCTCACCTGTCTCTTTGTCTCTCCTCATAGTTTCGGTGTGTTGCTCTGGGAGCTGCTGACCGGCGAGGTTCCTTACCGGGAGATAGATGCACTGGCGGTAGCTTACGGTGTTGCCATGAACAAGCTGACACTTCCCATCCCTTCAACCTGCCCTGAGCCTTTTGCTCAGCTGCTGGGAGGTAAGCAGGCGAGCACCTGGACACGGAGAGATGATTCAATCGTAGAATATCAAGTCGATACTTCTGTCATTGTGGAAGCCTTACTTTGAGTTAGTTTTTTGAGGTTACAGTGGATGAATTTAAAACCTTTCTTTCACTGCATCTGGGAGCTGAGGAGTGCACCAAGAGTTAAACTGGATGAAGATTCATTAAGTTGCTTTTTATACATCCTCGTGCCGTCCCGCGCCTGAGCTCCCCTGGGCTGGCTTTTTCCTTTGCACTTTGCAAATAATCCTGGCAGCGCTCTGTTAACAGTGGTAGAGTATTAACTGGCTCTTGTTTCACAGTTCAGGTCATCACTGTTTAAACACACACCTGCTTTATATACAAATTGCCTTAATGTGCTTATTCCTAAGCTACTTTTTTTTTCATGTGGGTAAGATGAAAGATGGAAAAAGATGATGAAAGATGAAAAAAAAAAAAAAAAAAACAGAGCGAGGAAGCTGTTTCTCAAACTGTCAGCCCAGCAGCAAACTTCAGTCACCTCCCTTCACTTCCCTCCCACTCTGCTCCTAAAGCTCTTTCCCTCCACCCCCCCCACACACACACACTCCACTTCATCTGATCCATGTTCATCCGTTAATCTCTCCTTTGTCATCCCTCGCTGCTCACTACACTCTGTTTACTCCTGTCATCATCTCCCTTTCATCTTCTCCCCCCTTTACTTCAGCCACATATTTTTTATGCTAATTTATCTTACCTAATAAATGAATGTTACCTGGTAAGAAAAATGTTTTTAGCCCATGAGACGACTCCCTATATCTGCACTGTAATGAGTATTTTTACACTGTTTTTGCCATGAACTGTGTCAGACTTGTAGTAGATGTTTATGACTGTGGCTTGGTGTTGGACAGACAGTGCTGGTGTGTCTGCGGCTCGGTAGATTATTGTAGGTGTGCACCATGTTTCTGCAACACTGTCAGTCAGGGTTTGGCTCATGATGGCTGCCATATGCTGTCCCATCTTGCTCTCTTCCACTTCTCCTGTTGCCTTCTCTGCTGCCAGGAAAAAAAGCAAAAAAATATCCAGACCAACAACTCATGGTTCAGTCTGCTGTGTATTATGTTGATGATCTGACTCTATGTTTTGCTGTATAAAGACTTTATTATTATTATTATAACAGGTATTTATTATTTATTAGGGTATGTCAATAACGCGATAGTCTGCATTTCTCTTATTGTCAACAGATCCCCTGAAAAGATGAAAACGTGTATTATCAGTGTATCTAAAGCTTAATATAGTTTATTCCTTTGTGTCATAGAGCTCCATTGTTGTCCACAAACTAGAAAAAACACATCAGTGAGCCACACTTTTGCACTGGAAAACATGGTCCTTCATTACAGCCAACATGGGCACTGTAGTTTATATTGATTCAGTCCCGAATGTTTGGAAATTACTGAGTCTTTTTAAAAAAAAAAACTATACTTGAGAGGTGTTTTTAAAGATTTACATATTTAGTAGGAACCATTGAGCTGAGTTGCCACAGACAGGGTTAGGGCGATGAGAAGGATGGACTTGATGAATTTGGTTTGGTGTCAGAAAGACAAATATAGAAATCGGCAAGGAGTCTGCTGAAACTCAGAGACTGTCCACATCATCTTCAAAACAAGGGAGGCAATTTGGAGGTCCTCAAACCAGACACCCTCCTCCCCCTGGCTGCGCCTTGAAATCTTGCCCATGAAAATCACAAACAGGATTGGTGACAAGGAAGAACCGTGGTGAAGGCCAACACCAACCGGACCCATCTGCGACCACCGAAGCTGCAGCATCTGATTAGGACTATAAAATACAGGATACACTAACATGATACTAACCCCTGAAATCGTGTCTCTTGTCCCTCAGAGTGCTGGAGCCCCAACCCCCACAGCAGGCCCTCGTTCACCAGCATCCTGAGACGACTATTGGCAATCGAGCAGTCGGCCATGTTCCAGATGCCTCTGGAGTCCTTCCACTCCTTACAGGAAGACTGGAGGCTGGAGATCCAGCAGATGTTTGACGAGCTCAGGGCCAAAGAGAAGGTGAGAGGTCTGAAAACACAGATCAAAACTCTGGTGAGGCCTAATTTTTCTGGACAGTATGTGGACGGTAGCTCAGCAGTGAAGAACTTAAGTACAAATTTTATGTGTTTGTGCTTTACATGAGTATTCGTGCTGCTCTCTAATATATTGAAATGTTGTACTTTTTACTTCACTAATTTCTACCCACAGTTTTTGCTACAAGTCACTTTACAATTTTAAATTTTTGCATATGATAATCTTACAAAATATGAGATTGGCAACTACTTTGTCATCTTGGTCCCAGCCTCTTAAATGTGAGGATTTGGTGCATTTCCATTTAATTATTTTAATCATTTCAATTTATTAAATAATTTTGAGGTTACCTCAAGCCACTACAGTAAACAATAAAATGCTGCTTCAGTTTCTTTACTTTACTGTAAGTACATTTATCTGATTAAACTGACTGTTTGTAGATGCTTATTGAAAGCTCAACAGTTAGCATCCGACTATTAAATACAGTCTTTAGTTGGAAGGAAAAACTAAATGAATTAATATCTTTTGGTCTAGTTTTAAAATAGACAAAACAGACGGGTTCAGAAATATGTCAGTAAAAGTTGATTATTCTTTTCACTTTTATCCGCGTTCAAGCAGAGTTTATTTATTCAAACAGAATTTATTCGTCTGCCTCAGGTGTTTCTGATAATTAGAATTAACTCAGCAACAAGTCTGTTGCAAAAAGAGGTGTTAGAAGAGGTGCTGCTATACTGACAACCTCCTCTTCTATCCTCTTCCTCTTCCTCCTCCTCTGCTATCCTCTCCTCAGGAGCTGAGATCTTGGGAGGAGGCGTTGGCTCGAGCAGCCGAGGAGCAGAGGGAGCAGGAGGAGCAGCTGAGGAGGAGAGAGCAGGAGCTGGCGGAGAGGGAGATTGACATCGTGGAGCGAGAGCTGAACATCATCATCCACCAGATGTACCAGGAGAAACCCAGCGTGAAGAAGAGGAAGGGCCACTTCAAGAAGAGCAGATTACTGAAGCTGGGTCGAGACAGCAACTGTATCAGTCTGCCCTCTGGTGGGTGAAAGGAGGAACTGCGGTTTGTTTTACTCTGATGAATCTGGGCTGTATACATCTGTTTTTACATTAAGAGTAAATAATTCTTGGCTCAGTGAGAGCAATAAGATTTATTTAGTGACTCTGGCCCGTTGCAGATGTTGACGTTGCAGTTCAGAGTTGGCACTTTAAACCCTAGTCCAGCAGGGCACCTCAGTGTGACGTGTTTTAATGTGATTTATATTGACGCTCATTCTGGTCTGCACTTTGTTTTATGTGTGTGTCCTCAATTCTAGAATTTATGAAATTTTTTGACAAGTGATAAAATGATTTGGCACATTTTCTCTCTTTGCGTCCTGCAGGCTTCGAGCATAAGATCACAGTGCAGGCGTCTCCCAGTGTGGACAAGAGGAAGACCCAGGGGAGCGAGAGCACCACCCCGCCTGCCAGCCCGGGGGTCATACCCCGACTGAGAGCCATTAGATGTGAGTGCAAATGCCCACAAGCAGAAAACAATCTGAAATGATGGGATTCAGCAGGTTTAATGTTAAATGGTGATCTTTTTCTGTGACAGATTTTGTTTTGAAATGTAATGAGAGCAGTGTACATCAAAAACAGATACAGCCTACAGTGACTATTTGCTGCACTTAAAACACTGAGGCTCTTCTGTTGTGACTATTCATGCAGCAATGACACGTGCTTTCAAAAAATGCTCAGTTTGTCCATGAGCAAACGTTCAGATTTACCACAGAGAGCGATTCAGATCACCACCTGTTGATCTCCGACACTGTCCGCTGTAGCCCTGTACATGAAAAAAGGACAAACTCTGGAGCACAGGGTGAAATCAGCCTCCTCAAAAAATCAGCATCACTTGAAGCTGATCAACCTTGACTTCCTGAAGTGCAGCTCTCAATTATCCAAAACAAGGACACACAAACAGAAACACAGAGAGGCTTTCTTGGAAATAAATCAAAGAAAAAGGAGAGACGATACAATCCTGAGAGAAATCAATATCAAATATCCAACTGGGGGTCCAGAAGTAATGATGTAAAATTTGGAATTGAATAAACCTTAGTTATATTTCCCTGATAAATGAGCAGTATTTAAAAAAAATGTTTTGATGCTTCTTGTTTTCACCAAGGACCTCTAAGAATTTCACTCATCTGCTGACCTTAGGTCTTTGTATCCTGAAAAATATGGCACAGTTAAAGACATGTTCTGTGGTTTGCAATGTCTGTAAGTGACACCGAGCGACGGCAGTAAGACGTGGGGACGCAGCGCTGTGTGTAAGAAGGAAGACCTGACGACAAGCAAGAAGAAAGGACGCACCTGGGGACCGAGCTCCACCCACCAGAGAGAGAGGGTCGGCGGGGAGGAAAAGTACGTTATTAATTTGCTTACATATTAGCTTTTCCTGATAAAGTTTTTATTGTTGTTATTTTTCTTACAATATTATTGTTAGTAAAGCTAGTACAACTGATTTACGGTGTGCAGGATTCACTAGCTCCCTGACTTTTTGATCCTACAGTCTTGTCAATAAGAGTTAATGGTGTCCAAAATTTAGCAGAGATCATGAGGCTCGTTGCCACAGGCGAGAAGAAATTAACTTTCCTCACATTTTGCTGGACAGATTATTGTTCATAACACAGAGAAACAACTTTTTACAGCTTTGTATCTCAAAAAAAGTTATTTTTGTGGCTCTTGCTGACTTAATTAATAATTAAATAATTTGTTTTGATTGGAGGCGCATTGAAAACCTGGTTTTAATGCAGTATTTCTCTGTTTGCAGGCTGAAATCACTGGGTGAGGGATGTAAAGTTTGGTCATCCAGTGCACCAAATCTGGGCAAATCCCCCAAACATGCACCCATGACTGCTGGCTTCTCCAGCCTGAATGAAATGGGTGAGCATTGTGTTTTTTATTATAAGATGTGCATTACTAACTTATACCTCATCTCAACTCTTTTTATTTCCCTTTTCTTTTTATCAATAGAGGAGTGCGGTGAGTTTGAGGAGTCACCAGGGTCCTTGCTGCCCTCAGAGACCAGCAGTAACGGGGCTGTGGAGGATTCGGGGTCTCTGTGGGGTAGCCTGGGACCCAACATGATACCGGCTCTTGGGGTGTCTAATACGGCCTCCTGTCAGGGTCCTGGAGGCCCGGGGGTGGGTGTGAACTACCAGGACTCGCTCCGTCGCTGCAACCAGAGGAAGAAGAGTGACATGTTGTTGTTGGGTTGTGCCTCTCTGCTCGCGTCTGTCGCCCTTGGACAAGACCTGCTGCAGCTGGGAAAACTGCAGGTAAGATAAACTGAGAAAGGCAGGGCGTTATGGCAAAGAACAGTCATCATTCAACAGTAGCAATATATGGGGGTCAACACGGTATTTTTATGTTGAGTAAAAATGAGTAGAGTGGATGATACTTGTCTCCAAAACGATGCAACGCCTGGAAACTCGTGCAAAGTGGAGACGATGTACAGTACCATGTAAGATGTTTGAAATGACTTATGTAAAATTTAAGGTTATTTTGCTTGCCCAGATCTAACCTATATTGTTTTTTTTGCAATTGCATTTCCAAATTCTCCACAGTGGAGGTGATGAATGAAAAAATTGCATAACCACAATTATAAGAATAAGATGGGTGAAAAGACATCACATTCCTCACATATAAGCAGACGATAAATATTTCCAATTACCAATCTTATCAGATCTGTCCATTAATCCCACTACTGCTAATAACAAAAATAAGTATAAGTGTCTAGAATAACTAAACACACAAAACAATAAACTCCTACATAACCAAGCATAGACGAATCACGTCTTTATTGCCTATTTAGATAATATTGCTGAGATACAAGAAGACTACCAGAACAAACAGGTCAAAGCATTTAAAGCTATTTGTAAGTTTTGCTATTGCTACACAGCTAATGTTAGCATTAACAGCTGTTTACTTACCTGTCTAGAAGAAACGTTGTGAGTTCAGCATCAAACTTCATTCCTTCCGCCAAGAGCTGTCTCCAGCAGTGGAAAGCAACAACAATGTTAACTCTTTTCTCTATCACGTCTCTTCTTGTACTGAAGTTAGCATGCTAACCAGCTAGCTGCTGTCCATTTCATCACTTTATGATAGCGACTCACTGCAGCCTCCAATCTGTTCTGAAGAGGTAACGCTGCTCAGAGGACGTATTCTAACCTCTTGTATTATATAGACGAGGATGGTTGAAACTCTTGTCAAGTGACAATGACCACAACCCGCTCCCAGCAAGAAACCATGTTAGACGGTGGAAAAAACTTTCAACTAGCCCCTTTAATGCGGTAATCAATGCACTAATAGATGTATTGTTTTTTAATTGTTTTTATTGAGTCTATTTTATTTTGTTTGCCTGTCTGCAAACAAAATGTCTCTGACAAGATAATGGTTTTAAATTGTGGTGAAATGCAATAGCTTTGTTCATTCATACATTCATTATTCACTTTAGTTGTTACGTTGTTGTTAAAATAAGCTTCCTCCTGCAGACAGTCTCTTATATTGAGTGTAAACAGCACGAATCTGCCTGGAGTCAAGCTGGTAGTGTTTAATAGTGTTTTCTTTGATCAGATTAGTCCTCTTATAATCAGATTTGTTGCTGATCAGGTGAATCTCCTCATGGCCACAGTCAGCCCTTTCTCAGATAAATACTTCCAACAGGATAATGCACCATGTCCCACAGCACTCCATGCCTCGCAGTGACGTACAGTAACTCACATCACACCCGCTCTCTCCAGATCACCACTGGAATGAAATAGAACACGATGTTTGCCGCATGAACGAGCTGCAAAATTATCAGCAGGAAATGTGCTTTGCTGTTGAGTCAGCACGGACAGAGGTCTACGCGGACGTTTCCAGCGCCACGGGTCTGACCAGAGTAGATTCACAGTGTGCAGTGAGAGGATCAATGAAAGTAATGATATGGATGGACTCTTTTCCTGTACTTGCTTTAAGAGGGTGTGAAAGTCTTAATCAAATAAATAATATAAGGTATTTTAATCAAAAGAGGGAACTCACAAGACAGCAGGTCAAATTATCCCAAACTCATCTCACTGCGGCCTTATTATTATTATTAACCCCATCAGTCCCAACAAAACGCTTGAAGTGAGGCTTGAACATGAACTGACTGATCTATCAGGCTGTCAGTCACTATATCAGTAGCTCTGGTGCTTATTGACATCACGCTCGGTTAAACTAGGTACTATACTAGCCTGTTGTTATAGCGATCACTTTTGTTTGTCTCCTATTCTCCGTAACGGGAACAGAAGCTGTACAGACTGAATACACTGTCTCATTCATTGGTTATGATGCTTATTGAATTATTCATATTATAGGTTTTGAGCCTTGACGCCTTACTTTGAGTAAGTCTTTGTGGCTGTGCTTCATCACTTCTCACTTGTGTTATTTATTAGTTACGAGGCTGTTGTTAGCCCATGGTTTCTGTCCTCTTCACCAAAAAAGCCACAGATTACACTAGTCAGTTGTGTTAGTGTTCTATCGTATCTTCATCATCAAAAATCCCCCAAAAATGCATTTTCCTGCAGTTTTATCATGAATCTAGATTTATAAAATAATTGTAAAAATTATAAATCTTGACTAGAACTATTCACATCAAATAAATCTTTCTTTACAAATAATCCTCAGTGGCGCCACAGCTTGTTAATGTGACCTGATGTTGTCGTCAGGTGCTTCAGGACGAGCAGGACCTCAGAGAGGAGCAGCGTAAGAAGAAGGAGGGTCTCTTCCAGCGGACGGGACGTTTCCGTCGCAGCACCTCTCCACCCAGCCGAAACCTCTCCCTCTCCCTCTCCAGACATCACGACTCCACGCTCCCCTGCATGGACCCTTCTCCCTCTGTTACACTCCTCTCTTTGTCCTCTCTGTCTGACTGCAACTCCACCAAGTCCCTCCTCCCCTCCGACCCCGACGAATACGCCCTGACCCCGATGACGGGGGTCAAAATACCTGCTGCGCCTCCGGCTCCTACCCTCAACCCGCTCTTAGACCTGCGGGCAGAGAGCTTCAAGAAGGAGCCCAACCAGTCGCTCACGCCGACCCACGTGTCTGCAGCCATGGCCCTGAACAGAGGACACAGACGCACCCCTTCAGACGGGGCGATACGACCCCGGGCCCAAACTCTGGGACACCACAGGACGCCGTCTGATGGGAGCATGCCCATGCCTCCTCCGCCGGGGGTACCACACCTCAAAGCAAGCAAAGGTAAAGGGTAAAATAAGTTCAAACGTGCTTTTTACAGTTTTGTGGGCAAACACATGCAAAAACACTGATTTATCCTCTAATGCTTTATTTATTCCTGCAGCTAATTAATATTTTCTACTATTTATAATTATTATATAGATTATTTTTGTTTTTTATTGTTTTGTCCATAAAATGAGTTTTCCTTGAACAAAAGCGAAGAAACATTTTTTTTTTCATTCTTCTCTCTTTCATTATTCAGGTACACAGGACACTCTGGACATCCCCCGACTCCCCGACCCCGCCACCCTCTTCCCAGTCCCTCATCGGCGTAAAGCCCCCGCTCCACCGATCCCTGACCCGGCTCCTCTCTGCCTCATCAGCCCCCTGGAGAGACCCAAGACACTGGAGTTTGCCCCCCGGCCTCGGCCCACCCCGGCCAGGATGAGACCCGACCCCTGGAAGCTGGGTTCTCTCTCTCGGACCCTGAGTTCGTCGCCGGGCAGCAGCTGTGACAGCCCGCTCGGTTCAGGTGACAGCACCGCCGGCGCCCCACGACCAAACCTGATGGACATGGACGTGGAGGGCCAGAGTTTGGACCACACTGTCCCTCTGTGTGGACAGCTGCAGCCTGCCACTCTGTGTGGACAACAATACTCATAGTGAAACACAGCAAGTGAACATTTCCAATTCTGAATTTTTTTGCATTCAATCCTGTTCCAGGACATTAGAGCATGGGCTGAATAAAGAACGCCTTCTGATGTCTGAGCCGAGCAAAGTGCACTCACCGAAGAACGCAAAAACAACCCACTACTTGTCATGATTTAAGGCACTTACTGGAAGCCATCGCTCTCTCGTGTGCCCTTTTAGTGTCCTAATAAGGTGTGTGAACCCCGAACAGCAAGCCTTTCCCTGATAGTGCTCTCTAACTTGCACGACACTGAGCGTCCTAGAGGTATCATAAAAAGCCTTGTGGTGTGCTCACCTACCTACTTTAACCCAAACACTACTTCTTTCCCTCCCTGGAAGCCATCACTACCTGCTTCTTAGTGACCCACGACCAGGTTGCATTTCCTTCAAGACTCACAACCTTCAAAAGCCATTCAAGTACTTTAAAAAGCCACTTTTTTGACTTTGCTAATTGTTCATTTCAACCCATCTGCTTGTGCTTTTGCTTGTCTGTGTAGCCACCCACTTTCTGCTTGCATCTTTCCTGCCTCCCACTCCCAAAGACCACACAAATCTTTCATCATTCACTGTTTCACCTAAACATTTGTTGTTTCAGGAGAAGTTTCCAAGAGAAAAAGAAGAGCTGGACTGTTTAGAACACTTTAGAGACTGTCCTTTTCCTGCGTTTGTTCTGCCGTTACACAAACATCTCCCATAAACTCCTCACGTGTCATCTCTCTGCATGGGGGTTATCGTCCTCTCCCTTCCAACACTGAGACAGGAAAAAGCCTTTTTCTCACAGCACTGGTGGACTGGTGATATCTTCAGCCTTGTACAGTAAAAAAAAACAAAAAAAAAAACAGAGTTTATTTTCTCAGTGCTTGCACCATCCCTGCAGCAAACCTGTTAGCAAAAATGTTTTTCTATTGGTTTGGCAGACCAGGTGTGTTTCTCTATGTGTGAATGTGTATATATTACTGTACGTGTGTGTGTGTGTGTGTGTGTGTGTGTGTGTGTGTGTGTGTGTGTGTGAATGAACTAAATGAATTAATTTTTTGGTGTGCTGGTGCTTCTTCAGTGCATGTTATTTTGCGTGTGAATGGTCGGCTGTACGCTACACGCTGCACTTCTTCAAAATAAGACTACACACGTTCTCATCTGTTTGTCTTTTACACGTTTTTTTGGATGAAAACATTCCCCTCTAGCAGCCAGTAGCACTCTGTACGGATCCCATTCATGCCACTAAAAATGGACTCACACACACACACACACAGAAAAAAAGGAAACACTGAGGGAAACAAGCTACCTGATTTCAACGTCAACCTCATGTTCTTGTAGGACCGTTTTGAATCTTCACATTCTCTCCTCTGACCTGCTGTATTCAACATCAGTGGCACTTTAGGAGCCATGTTGCGCAACTAGTTAGTCTCTCTGTGGACCAGTGGACTCGGCACAAGCTGCTCTAGTCACGGCTGACAAATCAACTTTTATCTCCGGAGTTGTTTTCGTACAGTGGACAGTTCGTCTTGGCTGCGGATGGTATTTACTTGACTGTGCAAATTTCTCTAGGTGAGTGTGCGAGTGTGAATAAGAGCGTGTGTGAGTGTGTGTTATTATTTGTATGGGATCGTGACAGTCCCGTTGGTATAAGAGTGAGCCCAAACTCATTCTCCTGATGTGGTTAAGAACACTGAGTATTTATTAAATTTATTGTTATTATTGGAAAGGATTAATTATTATTACGATGCTCTTCCTGGGATATCTGTATATATTTGTTAATATAACAGGAAAAACCAAGGAAAACCAAGGAAACTGCTTACTGAAACGTCCATGTTGTCTCCAGTCTCAACCTGTGACATTTCTGGGTTCAGTGAGGAAAAAGTGTGAATTGTGATGAATGAGAGATGAATAATAAAAAAAAAAGAAAAAAAAAGAAAGATGCTTCATTGTCAGTGCCACAGCTGTTTTTATCACGAGGTAATCATCCAATCATGTATCTGGGCGGTGCTGGAAGAGCGACTCAGATCCTTTACCTAAGTAAAAGTAGCAATAAAAGAATTTAAAAACACTAAAAGTCCTTCATTTACTTATGTAAAAGTACAAAAGTATTTTCAACAAAATACACTTATATATCAAAAGTAAGAAACTTTATATGAAGTGATAATAATCACAGGGTAGGATTCTCTGAGGAATGAGTACCTTTAATACTTGCAGTACATATAGCCTCTGTGCTTTTACTTCAGTAGGATTTTAAAAGCAGGACCTTTGAACAGATCTTGTAATTGTGTATTTTTACAGTTTGGTATGGATACTTTTACATAAGTAAAGGCTCTGAGCTTGGTTTATTCAGTGGGCCTAATGGACACAGGCGCCAGGGGCCAAAAGGGCGAGAGCCTTTCTTTGAAGAAACAGTTAACAATCAAACAACTACAAACATGACTCCATGACAACACAAGTCCAACAAAGAGACAAAATGACCACAAATAAACATAGATAACCACACAGAGATAAAGAAACTACACAGATAAAATGACTACAAGGAAACACAAAATGGCTACAAAGATAAATTGACATTCAGTCGTGCTACATAGTTTGTAGTTGTTTTATATCTCGAGTGTGGGGCCTTTTCTCGTCTGTGCACAGGAGCACATTGTTTTATGATCCAACCACGGATCCGATCACTCCCTCCACCACTGTAAAGTGCCGTAAAATGATAATACCCACGTAAACGCACAAGTACCACAGAATTGTACTTGAACACAGTACCTGTTCCTCAGCAGACAAAGGCAGTTGCAGTAACAGATAAAATCCTCTAGGTGTCATTACTGCGTCCTATGATGTCATATCATTTCCAAGTCTGCTGTTTTTCCCTATGTAATGCATTCCTATGGTCACTCTCTGACACTGCAGTTGCCACAAAATGCAGATGAAGGTGCCTTAATGCATTCAGTGCAGCTGACAAAGATTTACAGGTTAAATTTGAGACGTTAGTAAAGAAAGAAATCTTACAAATGCCAAACAAAATGTGATATTTTACACCGACAGTGACAACCTCTGGATGTAAAGACAGATCCAGACACATGCATATGTATACAGATGATACAAATACACACACGCCACTGCTGTGTCTGTCGGTGTGACCGCCAATCAAACACCCATCCAGACGCCAGCCAGTTACCTAGCAACCCCTCTTCTATTCCATGGTGATGCTATTAAAAGCGACAACAAAGAAAACGGTGAAAAAAAGGATGATGGGTCTGAAAATGAAGTGAGGAAGAGAGTGAGAGGTGTTAAAGAGCCAGCAGAAAGGGATTCGGCAGGCTAAGTGTCGCATGGCCGGTTCACAGCTCTCTCTCTCTCTCTCTCTCTCACACACACACACACACACACACACACACACACACACACACACACACACACACGACATGTCGTTGTTCTGTGCTTTCCCTTTTGTCCCTTACAGGTGTGATGACTCGTGTGTTTATCACCTTCTCAGTCTCTCTTCAACAGCTTTTCAGCACATTTCCTGTTTTCAGCACATTTCCTGTTTTCTATTAGTCTATCATTCAAGGAGCAAATGTTTGAAGGAGCAAATGTGTCTCAGTCAGCGCAGACACCTTTTGAAATGTGGGATTTCAAGATTCAGGGGGTGACAGTGTTGGTGCCACTTCAGAGAGGAATGAGGAGAGATAGGGGACGTGAGGGGAGGCGGATAAAGAGGGAAACACACAGAGTGTGTGTACTTTGTGTGTATTTTTGAAGTGAACAACTAACCAGATTGCCTGCCAGTTGGTGTGTCGTCAGATCTGCAGACTAACTCTCTTTGTCCTTCACTGAATCTTTCTCAGATCATTACATCGTTTCATAGTTTCAAAATGATCTGTTTTAAATATATTATAATGAGTCTGAGCTTAGTGGCACCATTTCAAAATGACTGATGAATAAAGTATTTTAAAGAAGGAATAACTTGAGCCCACGTTGGAGGAAATGGTGACAAAAATGTGGAATAAATAAAAGACTAGATGTGCTTTTTTAAAATGCAGTTATGATTGATCAGATCCTGAAGCAAACTTCACAGAAACTGAAGAAGAAAGTGTAAGAGGTTTAAACTCGTCAAAGATGAAACGGCTCAGCCTGTGAAAACTTGAAAAGTTGTATCATATCATTTGTGGCTCTGCAGCAGCTTTGTCATGTCATCATGTGTCATGATTGAGTTTGTTGACTACAGTTTTATAGGAAAAAGCCTGATTACAAACTGAACACTCAGAGGCAGGCTGAGCTCAGGTGTGTATAACCAGACCTTCAAAATGATTTCACTTCCTGGTTTCCTTTGTATTTTTGTGTTTATTCTGTTTAAGTACTTGCATTTATGTAGGACTACATGTGGTTTCTTCCTTTGGCAAACTCTGTTGAGCCAGGTTGTGACACACTGTATGTCCATCAAATTGAGGAACCGGTGAGACAAGTCAGTTTAGTGGCTGCTCTTTAGATTTCAATCATATCACATGGTCTTCATCACCAAATGAAGTGCTGTGGAGCTGCAGATGTTCCAATATTAATTTTTTTCTGATCACTTTAAGGAACTTCAAGCTCAAAACCAAAAAAACTGACGCAAAAATGCTCCTACATTTCCCATAATGCAACCTGTAGCATCTTTTTGACCTGTGAAAAAAAAGTGAACATCTGCACAACAATGACACTGAACAACTTAAATCTGCTGATCAAGAGAGTGTGATATGACTGAAAGCTCCAGAACAGCTACTAAAGGGACCTTGTCATTGGCTGTTTTCTAAGGTCAAAAACTTTTATCTGATTTCAGAAAGCTGCTCTAGAGCCACAGAAGACATTATACAACCGTTTTCACACAGGCTGAGTAGTAAATGTGAAAAATCAGTGGAGTGTCCCTTTAAAAGAGGACACCACCATTTTAGCATTGAACTCCACTGTCAGACTCACGAAGGACAGCTGACACTCATCTGACGACAGATAACATCTCGTTAACCAACATATTTCGTCTTCTTTGTCCAAACCTGGTCCCTACATTACCCACAATGCCACTTGACTGGATTCCCTGCACAGTGGATTTGCGTTGTCATGCTAATGGAGGCTAATACAGCCTTGAGCCTTGGTTTTAAATTTGCAGTCTCCCTCTGGAGCCGCAAAATGCTTCATAAAACTTTTCTCACAAATGCAGTAGTACTCCCAAAGACCTGTAAACAGACTGATGTGTAAAGTGCCTTTAACTGAAATGACATTAAGTTGTGACCACACAACAACAACAACAACAACAACAACATTCCTCTTCGTTTAAAACTTTATTCATAATCTTCATTTACCAATCAATAGTGCATTCCCGGGCTAGCAGTTCAGTAAAACCAGTGTTGGAGGCCTGGTGGACGTTTGGATTTTGAAAGGAAAAAAAAAAAGAAAAAAAGAAAGACGCCTCTAGGTAGCGAGGCGAGACAAAAGCGCGGTCATAGCCTTGACGTCCCCAGCTTCATGTCCATTTTTTATTTTTTTTGTCTCCATCAGCACAGAAAGAAACAGGATGGAGGTCTGTGGCTGTGAGGAGCAGCTCTGCGCTCTGGTACCAGTTCCTCAGAGTTCTCATCCACTCCTGCGTTACTGGTCGTCTTCTGTGCAGATACAGATGCACTGGGTCAAAGGTCATTCAGAGGAGGAAAAGAGGGAGAAAGGGGCGGGGGGTTGAAAAGGGCATTGCACATACTCTGAGCTGATTCTGGACCCCTTGACGAAAGGGACGTCAACAGAAATACCAACAAATACAGACACAGTCACAAAGCAGCTCTGTGGAGGAGCTATAGTAAAATTCTCTTTTCTAACTCTTGCTTTTCTTTTCCGTTGATAAAGTAATTCAGTAAAGCTTTTCACAACCATAAAACTTTCCATTTTTGTTATTTTCTTTTTTTTGTACATTTGTATCATATATTCACAAAAACTACTTTGACATTTGACAAACATTTACCTCAAATGACATCAAAGTAAAAAGAGCAAAACTAACACAGCCAGTATTTTTACTTGTCCAACTCTTTTTTTGTTGTGCTTTTTGTTGTTTGTTTTCAAAGCTACACTGATGTAGAGATCAGGTGTCTCTATTTCTATTTGCACAGACAGCGTGTTGTCATCAGATTATGCTCACAATAACTGCCTCGGAGTCAGCGCTGCCATTAATCAAAAACCAACCAGCCAGACGTGAACCTGCTTTATGTGCTGCTAGTTATCCCCAGACGCTCGTAGTGCACGTTGAGCTAGAATGACTTAGCACAGCGAGACAAAAACAAGATGGCAGACCGGTGCCATGGAGAGAGAACCACAGGAGGAGACCTATCCCCGAGGGGCCCGTGGGTGAGTAGACTTAGCCCAGGCAGCCATGGAGACCGAGCCTGCAGGTGCCATTCCTCACTGCTGTTTGTTGATTTGTCTCCTCTGGGAAACCAGGGCCAGAGAGAGAGAGAGAGAGAGAGAGAGAGAGAGAGAGAGAGAGAGAGAGAGAGAGAGAGAGAGAGAGACTACATAATACAGAGGCACAACAAGAGTGAGGAAGGCTTCGTCTGCGTCCAATGTTTTAGTCCTAATCAACCACAGAGCTGGGTGATACTGACAAAAACCATGACATTATTTTGCTTATTGTAATTGGTGCTTTACACCAGTGAAATATTATTAGTAATGGGAACTGCTGCCAAAAAATTATTAAATTCATTTCATTCAGTAAGAACAGTAAGATAACTCATGGGAATAGATAAACACTTTGGGAAATATGTAGCAAGTAGAAATAGCCACTCTGTAAAATGTTAAATTGTTGTTTTTACATTTCAGTTTTTGTACAGAATAAACAAACAAAAAATAGCATGTTAATTTGTGAACTTCAGAGTTGCTGGTCAGCGGACTTTGTAACCTTCTGACTGAGCAGAGTCATATTTACTGTACAGACATGAACATTTTATCAATCTTTTCATCTAATATATTATTGTATTAAGATAGATCTTCTGACAGTGATATACTATATGGCCAAAACTATGTGGACACCCCTGTTACTCAACATGTGTGTCATAAGGCTGCAGCATACAGTGAAATCTAGGGGGAGGGGACAGCATGCCTCTTGACTTGTCAAACACAGGTGTAACAAGTAGCATTATTAACTGATGTAATAACACCTGTGCCTTTCCTGCTATGACAAGTCAAAATGTCTGCTGTCTGAAATCACTGTCTATTAGTGCACTATATTTCCTGTCCACCATTTCACTTGAATCTGAGATCAGAATGTGATATTCATCCACTATATAGTGTGTCCCTAATTCACTGCTCACTATAGAGCAAACTATTGAGTGCCTATTATAAAGCGAGCGAATGAATGAATGAACGTGTGATTTCAAACACAGCTCAGATGACATTTGGGAACAGTAAAGAAAGAAGGAATCCAAAAGGAGTCACGACAGTACAGGGTACAGGAACCTCTGTTTTAGACAATGGTGTGCTTTCATAAATGTGTAGTGGTCCCAGGTTGGTGTGGAACCACTTGCCCTGACCTAAAACCCCAATGGCTTTGGGATGAGCTGGGACACTGACTGGGAAGGAGGCCTTTATCACCCAACATCACTAATGATCTCATGGCTGAATGGGACCAAATCCCTGCAGCCAGGTCCCAGTATCTTGTGGAAAGTTTGGGGAATGAGATGTTCAGAGGTCGTATACAGTACAGGTGTAACGCTCACATACTTTTAGCCATGTAGTGTATAATGGCAAAACAGCTCTGAACTTTTCTGTGTCTCCGCTGCCACAGTAGAGCTGCAGATGGCCTACTTCTCCCTCCACTGGAGCCTCTCTTTATCATGCCGGTCTCTCCAACACATGGTGCCGTCTCTCCAGAGTCCCATTGACACACTTAGGTCCCTATTTACCTCCTAGCAGGTCACTGGAAAGATCTGGGGAGGGGGAATCTTTTACAGCATCTTTCTTTGATTTTCTCTATATTTTAAGCAGAAGAATTACCTCTTATCTCTCACCTTGGCTGAGACAGAAGTTGAGCCTAATTTATTAAAGATCCCCTTTTTCCAGACATATTTCATACCTATTCTACTGCTGTGATCACAGTCTGTCACCACCTTCTGTGTTTATAAAGGGCAGAATGGATAAAATAGAGGTATGAGCAAACAGTTTAGTGGCAGCATGCCATGACAGAAAGCAATATAGCAGATGTAATCCCCATCCCTAACATCTGAAGTAACTCTCTGGAGCCAAATGTTGCATGCAGGAGGCGGGCTCGCACACGGGAAAGAGGAAACTGGGTTTCATGGCATTAGAGAAACGGGAAATTCAGGTCATGCTTTCACAAATCGTCAACCCAACCTTCTGCAGAACAGGAAGGCAGATTCAACTTCTGTGGTAAAGTTATTAGAAAAGCAATTTTTTGCATTATCAATGATTCAGCTTCACAAATCACAAGAGAAGCAGTGGCAAATTATTTATGTTTCTTTTGAAAGCTAGTCATGAATATCCACAAACCATATCATCAGTAGTGTCTAATGCTAACGCTGTGTGTTACAGTATCTGTCCTAACAGCTGTGTGTTGGAACCATTTCCCAAACACAGGTATTTTATCTATCAACATACAGTAAACTGTAAGAGGAAGAAATCTCAAATGGCTCGCTCTTGTTGAAGTGCACTAAAGTGGAGTGCTCCAAGATGGAGGTTTTGGACTGTCAGGACAGAAGTGTGTGATTGTTTTCCCTGCACTAATGCTGCCCAGAGTCTCCTCGATGTGTTGTCGATGTCTGGGAAGCTTCAGCATTAGCAATAAAAAGGTCAGACCTCAGATTAGAAACTTCAAAGTGGATCTCCATCTAGCCAACAGTGGTTGATGGAGCTCTGATCCCATTGGCTATTTTCCGTTGTGACATCATTGACGGGAGAACAAAGTGGGGAGGTGATGGTAGAGAGGGAGGGAGGGGCTTTGACAGTCTCAACAACATCAACGACGACACAGGACCCAGGAGGGGCTTCAGACAACAGATTCAAGACACACCAGTTTCCACAATAGTTCACCTGACTGATTACGTACTACTGAGTATGATGAACATCGAAAGCAAATTAAAAAACCCCTAGTAACGGATTACAAACACTTGAATTAGCCCTTGAATTGAAAAAAACAAAAAAACAACCACAGTCCAGAAACGGAGATACATGGCATCCAGGAAAGAAAAGTGAGACAGAAGAGCGATAGATTCAGCACAGAGGCAGGCTTCTTCTCTACTTGATGAAAGGTTTTTCTAGTCTGTCCCATAGTCTAGGTAAAAGGGCCTGGGTGAGCCCTGTTGGGGAAGGATGTACAATCAAATTGGGCTATGGTCTTGATATGTGTCACACACTCCCCCCCCCCCTCACTATCCCCCGCTAATGCTCTGAACTGCCTCTGCACACACCCCTGCCCTCCTCCCGATGTGGTCGAGTTTCCCAACCCCAAACATTCTCCTCGAGATTTTTGAAATAAGACGGAGAGAGAGAGAGAGAGAGAGAAGGCCGAGAGAAAAAGAGAGAGCAAGAGAGCTCAAACAAAATGCATTTCATGTTTTTAAAACGTTTACTAAATCACGCAAATGTCCATTATTCATATGTATGTTTTGAAGCTCCTTTTTCAGTCCACCACAACGACCGTTTCGTATGAGTATAATACAGCATTTTCCTTGTTTTTTGTTGTTTTGCTTTTTTTTATTTTTTATTTTTATGTTTGCTCGGCTGTCTGCGTCTAGGGAGAGGAACCACAGCACCTGAGGGAGAAAAAGGGAGAAGAGGAGGGAAGAGAAGGAAGAGGGAGATGGATTGCAGACAGCTCCTGATACGCCCCCCCCCATTTTTGTCCATCACTGGCAGGTGATTGGGTCGGTCTCTTCTGTCTGTGGGCTGTGCTGTTGTCAGGAGTCGATAGAGGAGATGGAGAGAGGGAGGGTCGATCTGGGACTGCTCATAGGGTCAAAGGTCGAAGGATCGGAGGGTCAAAAGGTCGAGGATTAGCCCTGGGTCTCTTTGCCGCTCTCTCGTTCCCGCTGTCCACTCTTGCTCATCTTCATCTCCGTCAGCTGGATGTACCGCAGCACGTTGGTGTCTGTGATGGATGTGAGGCACAAAGGAAGCAATTTAAAGAAGAGTCACATTTTTACATCAATTAACGTGATCTCATTTGATAATGCAGTTAAATTTAGGCTTCTTTCATGTCAGAAAAAATAAAAGGCACAAAGACTCTGGTTATGACAGAGCTAAAATGTGGCACCGTTTCTCCGTTGACATTTCAGAAAATATCTAATAAAGAGTTCTGAACTCTATGAATCACCAATGAGACAGACCCTGACCTTACAAAATGTATCCAAAAAGAAGATTGAATTTTTGGGGAAAGAAAAGTAAAGGCAAAAGGTTAAATACTTAATGTTTTTAACTGGGAATACTGAACCCACACAGTCACCACATGCTGCATGTACACACACACTCCGATATTAAAAACAGAGCTAGCAATGTGTTCTGTTTGTCTATGTAAACAGCCAAGCCTGTTGACTTTAGTGCATGTGACAGACAGAGAAACTCTAGCATACAGCATAGTTACCATCTCAGTAGTAAATGTGACATCGCTGATTAAATATCACTTACAATTTGGGAATAAAACATGAAATTGAGATCGGACTTAAAAGGTACCCTGCAGAGTTTTTGACCATTAGTAGCATTATTCAGGAGTGGGTGCAAGTTTTGTTTGTATCTTCCATGTGCACAAAGAGGCAGCTCCGTGGCATGATATACGGTCTCGGTAATGAAATTTCGTAATGCACCAACAAAGGCGGATGTAAAACATGTGAGTTTAATGTTATCTAAGAAAAATCAAATCAAATCTGCAAATTTTTTATGATCAAGGAAACACAGTTAAACAGGCTTCAAGAAAACACACAACTCGTTTCTATGAAAAGCACTGAATGTAAACATACTGTAACTTCACAGGGCGCCTTTAAATGCTTCTACAACACAGGGGAGTACCAAGGATTTTAGAAATACTGAGATCAGATTAGAGTAGCAAGCAGCCCTCACTACTCAATAAACAATAAAGGCATCTAATCTTTTATAATTAACTATTGAATAACACTTAAATTTCATTTCCAAACAGGTCTAAGTGGTGTTTCAATAAATTTTGCAATAAAAATCAGGAGAAATGTGAAATAAAGAAGCAAATAGCAGCAATGAAGACTTGAATCTTGTCACCAACCGAATAGCGAATAATGGCATGTAATCCCTACTGAATACTTGATGTTAAGATTTAAATAGTATTTATTGCTGAAATATTTTCCCTTAAAAACTATTTATCTGACTTTATGTGGTCTGATTTCCCCAATTTCAAGTTGTGCAATTCCAGGTACTTTATATCCAGTATCTATATTTTTCAGCATTCGTGAATTTAAATAGAAAATTCAAGTTCTCATTATTGAAAAATTATATTTAAAATGCTCAAATTCAGCAAGATGGATTCTGATATATTATCACCTGGTTTCATAGATCAGTCAATAAAGAAATAAAAATAGTAGTGAGGACATGAGCTCAGTGTGGTAGCTACATGGCCCTCAAGCCTTCGCTATAGCTTGCAGCCAAACTAATATCAGCCTCCGTCATTTGTCATGTGACTGTATTTAAATATTCTCACCTGTGGGTTCGCGGTTCTTGGCGTCACGCAGGTAACGTAGGGCACATTCGTAGTCACCCAGGTGATAGAAGGCGATGCCGGCGCGGTACATGGCCTTGAAGTGGTCTCTCTGGTGGCTCAGCACCTTCAGACAGTACTCCTTCACTCTCTCGTAGTTTACCAGCTCGGACTGCAACAGACACGCTGCAGGAGGGAAGACAGGGAACGAGTTAGTAGTTTATAAGTAGAAGATGCTCAAAATGGTAGTAATGAAAAATAAAATATTTTGCCTGATTTGGTCCAAGCAAACAACTCGAGTCTCTTTTAGTGGAGACAAGTAGGTCCCACGAGTCAAAAACAAAGACGGGGATATATTGCTGACATCTCACTCAGTGCCTTTTAATAGAGCCACGATGAAATTTAGCCTCCGCAGTACTTCCTCAGGATGGCAGTGAGCGGACTATAAATAGCCAACACTAATGTTTCACAGTGTAGAGAAGAAAACAAAGAAAGTTGTGCAAGCAGTAAAGTCTCTAGACGCTGCTGTTGAGCTCGACATGTAAAATAGAAGAAAGGGGGAAAACGCAGCTTGAGAACGAGGGATTGAATACTGTGAGGATGCTTAAGTCTTATTTCCCTGACTTAGCAGGTGTGTTGTAAGTACTGCGGGCAGCAGGAGAGGAGGAGGATGCAGAGATAAATTGAACGCCAGATACCGCAGGAGATGAGATGTGAATGACTAGACCGAGTGAGCTGAGCTTGAACCAACTTTACCGTTTGAAAAACTGCCATGAGGTGCAACGCAGAGTACTTAAGAATAAGTATTTCACTGTAGTCATCAATCCTATATGTGTGACTTGCTGCAGCACTTCCCTGAAGCGATTCTCAACAGCTCTGAGATCGGCTAAGGTCAGGATAACTGCATTAGTAAAGACACAAACACACACAGCTTTTAGTCCACCATAGCTCTTAAAAGCCTGCTTATGGCTCTGATATCTGATCTCTCAAACACAATTCCTCTGGTCATCACAACCACTCAAGGTTTTGTTTCACTTCATTTCTTTCTTTTTCCAGCACTCCTTTAACCCTTGCCACTGTCTTAATCTATCTGATGAGATATCAAAAATAATTTCCCTTCCAGTCTCCCTTCATATCTCCTCCAGCACTCTCACCCCACCCTTTCCCTCCCCTGACTTGTTTTTATCCCTCCTCCCCCCTCCATCTTCCCTCTCTCCCCCGACTCTGCCCTTGACACACGGACAGTTCTGTGAATAACATGAGTCAGGGACTGTTAGCTGGGAGGCAGGGTGAGTCAGTAGTGAGAGATGGGGGGGGGGGGGGGGGGGGTGTATGTGGGTGGCTGGGGGTGAAGTAGAGGACAAGAGGTGAGACTAGCGGGGGAGGAGAAGGGGTGTGTGTGTTAAAAACAACTAAAAACAATGTTCCTCTACCTATCGTCTCCCCCTGAACCTCAGAGACATACTGTAGAGGGTGTGTGTGTGTGTGTGTGTGTGTGTGTGTGTGTGTGTGTGTGTGTCTAAGATGTTAGGAGCAGCTTGGACAAAAAGCAAATGCAGTGAGAAGTGGTCAAGGACTGAGTATTTCATCAAATGAGCAGTACTAATGGGGTTCTGTCACACATGCACACACTGGCCTTGCCTGTCAACAACTCAAGTGCAAAACACTAAATAATTCATTGTGGTCATCAGGGGATGGACCAGTTCAATAACTGTCAGTGTATTTTTTTATTTAGTGTAGCTGCCTGTGTCTGGAGGTTGCATGGAGTGTACTGTATGTGTGTATGTGTGTGTGTGTGTGTGTGTGTGTGTGTAATCACTGCTGTAGTTTTTGCTGATAGGAATGACAACCATAACTATACGAAAATAAATTCCAAAAATGAAAGAAGAAAAGAGGGAGCTTTAAAAATTTAAGTGAAATGTTTAGTTTGTTTTGTTTCCTCATAATGTCAAACCCTTTGTGTATGAGATGCTGTATAAAAAGTAGATAAAATTATAGTTTATCATCAACACACACACACACACACACTCTAATAAAAAGAAGCCTGAAAATCATCCCTTTTTTCAGTGAAGCTCATGACTCAGCACAGAGCAGCAAGGTCGAAGCTGTTTCTCGTCTTCAGCGATCATAAGTCTGCTCAGCCCGGTACAGTGAGAATCACCTCAGATGCCCTCTCCCTCTCGTGCACACCTCTCTACAGACTCCACTCCTGTATTTGTTTGTACAACCGTTCAGCTACAACATGACTGCTCTCATCCCTCCACACGCCCATCCATTATCGCCCTCCAGCAGCGGACGCGAGCCGAGCTTTCAGAGGATTCGGTTACACTCCATAATGGCCTAATGGCTGACGCAGTTACAGAGTTCACCGAGACTCACACACTAACATACTCAATGCATAAAATACGTACACACCTACAGCACGCGTACAACAGATACACACAGTGTCACAGACAGAGGTGCAAACGCATTCACAGCAACACAGATTACTGCAAACAAACAAGTGGGTGTAAACGAGCGTTGACCACACAACCACGCACAGAGAAGCAGATACACACTGAATCACAAACTGATGACTGTACATGAACTGTTTGATGCCAGCAATGGTTAAAAAGAGACGTGACTGTACAGCAGACACACACAAAAGCAGTGTGGCCGGCCGCACCCTGCCGGCCCATTAGGCAGATGGATGGCACGCCAGAGGGAATCTAAAGTGTGGTGAGATGCATTAAGGGTGTGATAATGATGGGATCATCGAAGAAAGGCTGGGCAGGGTCACAGACAGAGACACGATGTAAGAAAACGGAAAAAGAAAGAAAAGCAGAGAAATATCACTGGAGCCAAGGTGTCCAAGTCACAGAGGGACAAGTGTGTGTGAGGGTTTCTGTTTGTGTCATGTATTATAAGAGTGATGTGGCTGGAGTGATCAGAAAGTGATTCCTACAAACAAATCAAAACGGGTGTGAAATGTTTGGAAAGCAGAAAAAAAAGCAAAGTTGTTCTTTTGTTGTGACTTTCCACAGATCTTTGATTTTAGCCTTGTGAATTACAGGCTGGTCACTTGACATCAGTTACCATGCATGTTGTTATACAGACACTATATACACTGGGAAATGAGGCTGTATAGAGTTCACTAAATAGTGAAGTCAGAAAAATGAATAAAAGCTACTCTGAGTAAATCTTTGTTGCTTTGCTTACTCTGTTTTCATCCGTGTTATTTATTAGTCGTGAGGCTGTTGTAAACTCACGGTGGCTGTAAATTAAAACACCCTCACAGATTTCCTCACTTAGCTGGGTTACTGTCCTGTAATGAGCATAATCATCAATTTGACACTTTCATTCTGCATCTTTACATCTACAGTACATCCAGTGCCAACATGCAGTGCCAGCACAGGAAGTAGTAGTGTGTGTCCTATATGTAAGGAGGCAGATTGTACAGCTGTGGATGTGGTGGATGGGTAGTTATAGCACAGCTGGCTTTCATGCAGGGAATCAGTTTGCCTCTGGTCACAGATCTACATTTTTATTAAGCATAACTATGATCTTTCCCGAGCTATAACCAAGAGCTCTTGGCCTAATCCTAACCATGGTTTATTTGTTTTAACCGCAGTCTTTTTCTAACCTTAACGATACCAAATTGCCAGCATTTGTCAGTGAATTTGATCCCGGGTTTTTTCCAGAATTGTCCAATATCAGTGCCGTCGTCTGGCGATGCAGGTAGATGTGCAAAAAGCTACGAGGGGTCACAAGTAGACATAAAGCATGATTTTGATCAGTCAGTCAATCAACAGAAAATGAATCTGCAACTATTTTGTTCTGTCTGTAGATACCAATTTGGGATCTGGGAAACTAATTGTTAGTTGCAGCCCTTGTTACAAATATTGTGTGACCATGAGCAAGATCCTACAACGCTGCCAGTTGAAGGGCTGCAGAGCTGACCTTGAACTTTGATCTTTCTATGAAAATCTGAAGTCAACAACATATCAGATTTAGCTTGTAGATTTTTGTTTGGATTAAAAATGCAGGGTTCAGCCGGTACATGTACATGGGATGAGAGAGGAAGAATAATGAGATGTGAGACTGCAGAAAGGAAACAAAGCGGTGCAGATAGATTTGACTTGTCATTTGAGGACAGGCAAAGAAGAATAATCTGAGGATTCATGTGATGCTGCGACACTGGCTGTGTGATGGGGGTAAGTATTTCTTTCTCTTTCTGAGGATCCTCCGTCTCACTGCCAGGTTTTAAGGAGTAGAAGTAGACAAAATGCAGGAAATAGGAAAAAAGAAAAATGTATTTAAATTTCTAAGCCCAGAGAAAACCCAACAGGTGCAAAGGCAGCTGTCAAGTGTGGGCAAGTGTGTGTTTGTGTGTGTGTGTGTATGTGTGCGTATGTGTCTGCCTGTCATGTGATTGTGTGTGTTTTTCCGCTGCTTGAATCTCGAATGAGAGGTGCGGTGAGTGGGAGTGGTTAACACATGCTCAGGAACCCCACTGCTTCGCCTCAAGCATCATGTCTGCAAAAAAAACAAAACACAGAGCCTGCATCGAGACTCGCTTTCATTTAGCAGACAGAGGACCAAAGCCTGTGAGGAATAATAGAGCGAGAGAGGGAGAGAAAAAAAAGGCAGGAAGCTGAAATTAGACGAGAGAGACAGGGGGCGAGGGAGGACAGAGATGGAGATAGAGATAGAGACAGCACTGACAAAACAAAATCCAGCAACAGCCGAGGGAAAATAATTTCTGTAGGAGAGGTACAGAGGACAAGAGGAGAGATGACGGGGAGGCTGACAGAGTGAGCAGTGTGAAATCACTTTCTTTCTTTTTTGCCTAACACGTCTTCCTCTTTTTCTGCTCTTCTACGTCTTTTTTTAAACTCTGAATCCTTGTCTTTCTTTGCATCCCCCCCCCCCCCCCCCCCCCCCCCCCCACCCCCACACCAACCACGATCTGGCTAATTTAAAGCCACTCGTGACCCTGGTGATTAGTCTACTGTCCATCAGCTTGTAATTAGTTCTGCGGGAAGATAATGGCAGAGGGGGGGGAGACCCATCACTCTCACTGACGTGCTCACACAGAGAGACACACACACACACACACACACACACACACCCCTGCAACAGCATCCATCTTTGACCCTCATCCTTCCCTCCATTTCTTCACGACTGTGTCCCTGTTCCCCTTGAAGCAAACACCGCCCTGCCCTCCTCTCACGGGATCTGCCATCTCTCCCTTACAAATGTCACACTCCTACAACAGATTCATTTATAGAGACAAAATGAGCCGTGTATAATCATCATCATCATCATGAAACTGCCTCACACATACATTTTGGAGCAAAATCCAATCCAACATGCTGTCATCAAGGCTTTCGGACAGCGGAGACGGTCTCTCCAGGCCCACTAAGAATAGCTCCTCCCAAAGCGTTTTTGCGAACGCCTTTCACTGTTATTGAGAGGGACAGGGCAACAGTTCCTAACTCACTACATCACAAGGCCTTGTCTGCACGGACATGACACAGCATTGATTCCGACTTCAGCCACCACCTGCATTATCATCCTCCTCCCCTCGCACCTTTTGTATTTCTGTGACGCCTTCATCTTGAACCCCACATTTAATGGCTGTTTTAGTGGTTGTGACTTTCTGGTAAGAATAACTGGTCATGCACACAGTTTACATTAACATGTACTGTTTATACCTTTCTAAATTCTGACACACACACAGACACACACAGACACACACACAGACACACACACAGACACACACACACACACACACACATCTTTCTGATCCCCTTGTGTTACTGTGATGCCTCCCAGGATCAATAAAGTTTGATTTCTTCATGTCTTAACTTTTTCAAATTGCTGTCACATCCATAAGGACGCAGACGATGAGCATCTAAGCACAAGTTTGTCGGCTGTATTATATATCACCCTACATGCGACATAGGGAATATAAAACGGGCTCTTTTCCTTTCGAGGAAATATACATAATGAATACTGTGATTTATTATTACACAGATGATAAAAGCTCATCTTTCCATCAAATAACATTTTACTTTTAACAAGTGGTGCAGATGCTCTCTTTGATTATGTGTCACAATAGCAGAAGACTGATGCAGCTCCATATGCTGTTTAAAAATAATAAAAAAACCCTCATAATTACTCACTCTTACTGCTCATGTTTGACTGTGCGCATCTCGGAAGCCTCCACAGGCCCCTCTGGGGGTCGCTGGAAATGTAGAGTGCTGGGACCGGCCTTGCAAATGAGTCAGTGAATATTTTCAATGAGCATGCATGACTATACTGAGGAACAGACTGAGTGTGTATACTGTGAGTATAGTAAAGGTTGAGAAGTGTACATTTGTGGTGAGTAAAGAGATTTGATTTGAATGGGAAATCTCCGTGAGTGGAGTCTGCTGATAGACTCTGAATACTCCTGGCTTGGATTAAAGGAATAATTTGACATTTTGTGGAAATGCACCTTTTCGCTTTCTGACCAAGATTTCGATGAGAGGCTCAGCGCCACTGTAATACGTATACATATATTAAATACACAGTTACAGGCAGTGGCTGGTTAGTTTACTTTATGCTCTGTTCACATCCTTTCATTCAGACCATAATTTGGGCCAACTGATCAGAAAAAACTTTATCTCTAAAATTCCTGATATCTCCCACTTGGTGAGAACAACTGCTATATTGTCAAAAAACAGCTACCACTGCTGACAGTTACATATAAATAAAATGCAATGTTAAAACTATTACAATAGAGTCGACTAATTCAAAAGGAACAACCTCACAGCGATATGTAAACTATCTAGTTTCACTTGTCAATCTGCCTCAAACATGTAACACAGCAAATGAAACTAATTTAGGCTCATTAAATAATATTAAATAATGTTCCTACATTGCTAACAGTGAGGGTAATCTTTTGAGAATAATAAACACTCACAAGTAGGAGGTAGTAACAGGAGGTTTTCCTGTCATTCCCATCCTGCTAACATTGCATGAATGCAACATTAACATAAAGGCTGAAAACAGAAGCAGCTAGCCTGGCACCGTCTAAAATCCACCTACTCACACATCTAATACTCACTTATTATCATATTACATCTTGTTGGTTTAATTCATACAGAAACCAAAGTGCAAAAATGATTGTTTCAGTTAATGAGCTTTAGAATTGCTGGTAGCCATATTTTATTACCTTCAGACAGATTTAGACTAGCTATTTCCAGACTTTATGCTAAGCTAAAATCACTGGCTGTAGCTCTCGTGTAAACTCACATGAGAGTGGTATCAATCGTCTCATCTGACTCTCAGGCAGAAAGTGAATAAGCATATTTCCACCGCCTGTCATGCCTGGAAACTGCTGGTACATCAGTTATGTCTGCATGGATTACCCACTAGGAGTGAAGGGTAATCAAGTAACCAGATTATTCTATTAGATCTCAGAGAGCAGGGGGCAGAGGGAGGCTTTTTTGTAAACAAACAAAATCACAGCAGTCCACTCCCTTTATTGTTTATTGTAAGGTCTGAAGGGAGAACTCCGTCTTCAATCATACAGCTTGGTGAGTGTTTCCACCTCTTACCACACATCCTTGTACTCAAACCCCCAACTCATGAATCACAAAGGTCCTGGCTGTGGCCATCTTTTACCTTACTCTATCAATTTCCACCCTCCTACATTGCGCTGCTCTCCTAAAATAGTCGCTGACTCAGGATTAATGCTCATCTACTTAAATATTTATACAAGTGAGGAAGCTATCTTCTCTATGACTTCACCAAAGATGAAATCATTTAATGCTCTCCATGGCACTTCGCAGTTTCCAGAACCTAGGCTGAGCAATTTCCTCTTGTCTGTAATATAAGCCTGGAGTACCTGGAGGGTGGGTGTTTGTGTGGTTTCTTGTGGAAACTAAAGGAAAATGAAGGGCAGTTCATGATGTTATGATTTTATTTAACTCATTACAATTGGTATATTTACTTTATTTCCTTAACTGTCTGAGGGCCAAATGAGGATCTAGGACTATATTACTTTTACTGTCCTGAGTAAAAGCAGACATTCAAACAGCAGATAAGTGCAGTTTAATAAAGCATTAAAGAGACTTCTATCAAGGTTATATCTATACTTGAATCCCTGACAGGGATATAATTTTGTTCTGGCCCTTAGCTTGGCTATTATCTGATTGGTGATGTCAACTGTGGACACTGAACAGGCTCGTGCCTTTAGCTCAGCAGATCTTTGGCTACTGTCTTCTGCTGCTGTCCAACACGGCAGAATCTAACCACGGACTCAAGTCAAACGCTGTCAAGTGAAATTAAGGCCGTGTTTGCTGATATCAGTCCACTTCTGTCCGGATAATCTATGTACAGTTGCCTTGGGAAACGTGCTCTGTACATTATAGCAGTAACAAGATAGATGAGAGAGTGCTTGGAAAGGTCAACAGAGAAAAGTGCCAAATGGTTTGGCTCTGAATTTCATGGAGTCAGCCTTAACCTGCGAGGTAGTAGAGCTTCCCCACTAAGTACCTGAAGTAAATTATCGTCTAAAGCATGAGCTTTCATCATTTCTAAAAATGATACAGCCGTGAGTTGGCAGCCAGTTGTGTTTAGAAACTAATTTTCTGAACACACAGGACCAGCGTAAACATACTATCAACTTTCCAGTTGATCCAACAGATATGGAACAACATTAGTTCATTTGGAGTCGTGTTTCTGGCACCTCAATGAATGTCCCAGTCAAATCTTTATTTTTTCTTTAGCTGCTAAATGCTCTGCTATTGTTCACTAGCTAATTATGAACTTTGTCTGTCTGTCACTTGGTGCTGAGCAGGTGCAGCAGTGGGTTTTTAGAGCTGAAAACAGCTGCCTCCTGCAGCCAGAAACTAAACTTATGAGAGAAGTGGGAGTGAACCAAAACAATAAAGCTGTGCACTTTTAAACCAAAACATCAAGTGCAGAGTGGAAAAACTGGTCAAAATACTGCAAAAAAAAAATCTTTAAGTTTGATAAGAAGTATTGATGAAAAATAAAAATTCAACAAAGTGCAAGGAAACATAGTTGTTGAATAAATCGTGACATAAATAAAGCATGTGACTTTTCACTGAAGAGAAAACAACTGCAGCAGGTGAAGACATCAAATCTGCATTGAGCAATTACGACACTGTAAACCCAAATGTCCCCCAAATGAATCCATGAAATAAACATAAATGTCCATCATGTTTTCACATGGTTTTCCATTGTTTTAGATTTGACTGGTGCTCTTTCATGTCTGTCATCATGTTGCACCCTCTTCTGCAGTGGTTTAATGGCACTCAACTCTCAACAAATATTCACATAACAGTAGTATATGGAAACACATTTCACAATTCACATTTTCTTTTCACATTTGGTTAAAATTTGCTCTACATGTGGACGCTTTTAACGCCAAAGAGCTGAGGGGAACTGCAGAGATAATTCAGCCATATTAGATAAAAGTATTAATTCAATCCATTCTTAATACAGAATTATTAATTACAGCAGCTTTAAATTTCACATTTTAACTCAAAATTTTGCTTCATAATTTATTTTTTTAAATGTGAAACGGCACCATCAGAAATGGTAAATCTACTCAGCTGAGGATCGCCCCAGGAGCTGGATCAGCACAACAGGCTCAACACAACCTTTACATTTCACTTCTGTCACAAACGGTGTAACAAGGACGAGTTTTCAATGTCAACCTCTGGCAGTGCATGTAATGAAGCATTCAGTGTCAGGCCGGAGCAGGCCCGGCAAGGAAAGCTCAGATAGCGACCAACATGGCTTTTTAATCAACATGGAGCTCTACAGATAAATATAAACAGCCAATTGGTTTACTCTGCTCTGTCCGCTGGAGCACGGGGTGTTAGATATGCGCAAATAGCTTGAGTAAATTCTCATTACCGATGGCTTACAGAGGATGAATATTCTGCATTTCTCTATCTTCCTCTTGCACTTGCTCTCACCCCCCCCCCCTTCTCTCTCTCTCTGAGGGTGTCAGGAAAGGGCATCTGTTTCAGTTTTCTCTCAGCTCATGCCATGACTTTCAACAGCGGAATAAAAACAGCTTTGACAGCCATTTTCAGTTAGTCAGTCCATATCAAAGGAGATCACATTTCAAAAATCAAACACGCATATTACACAGATCATATCACAAAAAGCATTATAATAAATCTGAGGTGTTGGTATATCGTGAGAAACGCAATTCGAATTTATTTCCTTTTTTTTTTTCCTTTTTAAATTGGTGAACTATTAGGATGAAATTTTAAAAACACCTTATGTTTGCCACATCTCAAACACTGAACCTCTATAGGGTTGGCAGAGTGGGCTGGTTCACCACTTCGGTCCAGGCTGAAATATCTCAACAACTACTGGATGAACTGCCATGAAATTCTGATTTGTTTCCAGACACTAAATCCTGATGACTTTGCTGATCACCTGACCTTTCATCTAGTAACATACAGCAGTATTGTTTGGGTTTGTTCTTCTTCCACCAACCTAAGATCATTTCTTTATAAAAAAAGATTTGTTAGACCAACATTTACACCCAGCCCCCCTTTTGTGAATTGAGTGACGTTTCTATTTCCAATATAAATGTTTATTTCACATTTATTTTATACAAATGTGTGCATTGTTTTCCTTAGTTGATCCATTTTATATGTTTTATTTTCATTTCTTTTTCTTTCTGATGAGATCTCATAATAAGTGCTTTTGGGTTTTTAATCTCCGCAGCACAATCCTTACTCCTGCTAATTATTTATACTACTAATCTATCTTTAGGTCAAAATATAAATTTGGCCAATTCTTTGGTTTATGACCAAACACCTGCAAAACTAATGACATTCCCATCACCTAAATTTTTCCCTAGGGGATAAATAAAGTATCTATCTATCTATCTATCTATCTATCTATCTATCTATCTATCTATCTATCTATCTATCTAGAATGTACTTTACTTTTAAAGATAATTAGCAATTGCTAGCATGCTAACACGATAAACTAAGATAGTGAGCACACACTAGACTGGCTAAATGTCAGCAAGTTAGCATTGTTATTTTTAAATTCAATGGAGGATTGAAGCATGCAGCCTGCGTGCCGAATTGAAAACACTATATAGTTTCAATATTTCAGTATTCAATATTGTGCTTTATGAATTAAAAGTTTAGCACTCGTTTTTTTCTTGTTAGTTGTATTTCCTTTTCTTCTCCGTCTCCCACTCCATCCCTCTTAATCCCTTCCTGTCCCATCGCTTCCTTTTCTCCATGACAGATGACTGAATCTTATTTACTCTTTTGACAGGAGTCATCTGGGCCTGTCAGGGCTGCGATATAAATCAGTTTGGTCTGGATTGCATTTCTCAGCGCTGTTCCCTCCACAATGAAAAAACAAAATATAAATGCAGTCTTGAAAACTCTACTCACTCACTCACTACTTCGAGGTCATAGCAAGCATTTTCTTCCTCTCTTTCCCTTCTTGTCACTCTCCTTTACAGTCGTACCCTCCCTCCACTGTCGTATAATTCCCTCATATTTAAGAGTTCTGTCCAGTTTCTCCCGCTCCCTTGGTTTTACTCCCTCCCCGATTTCAGCCTCTTTATCTTTTCTACGGACTCACCCCTTCCCCCATCCTCCAAATCTCTCTCTCGCTCTCAGCTGTGAGGTACTTCAGAGGGTTGGTATATGAAGGACAGTACAGTGTGACTGGTACAGTAGAGGGAGTGCCAGTCGTACCCCTGACAGCTATGCCACGCCATCTGCAGCTCTGGCACACAACGTTCCCACGGCTCTGGCCACCCCTCCAATGGCAGACGCACATGCACAGAGGGGAAGAAAAACACCAACCAAACCTCCCCCATCCCCCATCTCACCCTCACATGGCATCTCTTTCCCCTCCATCCTCCTACGAGCACACTGCAATTTCTTCTCTACAAAGCACCTCTCCCAACTGCTTATACAACACTGCTTTCTCCTCGTCTTAACCCCTCCATCTTGCATTCTTCTCCCTATCTCCTTCCCACCTCATGATCTTTCCTCTGCCTTTATCTCATGCGCTCCACCACGTCCCCTGGTGACGGAGCTGGCAGGGGATGAAAGGGAGGAGTTTTCTGTTCTGTTCTGCTTTTGTAAGCAGGCATCGACTGTTCACTAGCAATGGGTTAGAATGGACTGGTGAAATCACTCCGTCTGTGGTGTTACACATCGCTGACGTTATTCTAATGCAGGCCCAGCATCCTTCATCTGAAGCAAGATTGGGCTCAGAGGCTGTGATGTGGTAAGTCTTCGAGGCTGTTGAGGAAGTGGTGCAACAGTGCTATGAATTATGATGGTACTGCGACAAAGGAAGGGCTTTTATTTTTGGTCCAGCAATAACAGATGTTGATGTCACCATCAGGCTCATTAAAGGCTCATTTAAGGCCTGTAATTGCATGTCATGGTTCAAAAGTTCATTGATGGGCTTGGTAAGATGTCACTGAAGCTCTCAATACAGGACACACATGACGGGACACAAACGCATTCAGGAAAGGATGTACCATTAAATGACGATTCGAAATGACGGGATTGGTGTTTTTGTAACTTTGTTTGGGCCAAATTAAATGGTTCCTAAACAGGTTAGGAACAGAATTACTTGTTGTTATGCATCATTAAAGCTATACCAGCTTTAATGATGGACATACATTCATCAGGTTGACACAAACACGACTCCAATGTTAATGTTGCCCCATATCTGCTGCAAGTGCAAATAGGCAACTGTTTGCTAACACGTTCAACATTAATCTTGGTGATTATGTTTACAGCATCTCTGCTGCAGCAAGTAGCCAAAACAAACAAAAAAAGAAATCATAATCACAGCCAAAAATATGCTCACTTTTCCTCCTACAGTTTCAAATAAGTACATTAGCAGAAATTTAATTAAAATTACGTGTTCTCACGGGCAGAATGGTGTGTTTGTGTCCACAAGTGAGTTTAGATATGCAAGTAATCATTTTCATCATTTATTCATCTGCTGACTATTTGTCTTCATTACCTGATATATAGTTTCAACTAAAAAAGTATCAGAAAATAACCCCATTACAGTTTCCCAGAATGCAAGCTGACATTTATAAGTTGCTTTGCTCTATTCTGTCCAACCAACCGTCAAAAACCTTGGACTGTTAACATGATAGAAAATAAATAAGTCTCACATTGTAATCAGTGAATTTCATCAGGTTTTCCTGACAAATGAAATCATGGCAGATCTGTTAATTGATTAACCAGCTAAAGACAAAAACAGCTTTCGAAGAGTTTCAGTCAGCCTGTCTGTCACTGTGTGCTTGTATCCCACTAATCGCAGCTTGTGGTCATTGTCCACATATTTTAATTTCCTTGTGAACAGGAAATTATAACTGAATGCAAAGTTTACCATAGATAAACAGTTAAGGCAGCATGAGATGCTATAAACAGCATAACAACAGCCCAGTAATTGGTCAGTAACTGTCAGTCTTATTAAGGTTAAATTACCCAACACCATAACTGCCTCTGCCTGTAAATACAAAAGATCATTATGTAAAAAGATGTGTTTTTATTTTCATTCTTTTAACGTTTTTTTTCTTTAATGTGATGAGTGGGTGGAAATTGCTGGATCATCATCATGGCAAGCAGAGCAACTGTGAGCTGCAGAGTTGAATAAAAAGGTGGATGGTGTTACGAAACAAACACTCGTCCCCCCCTGCTGCCTTTCTCCCAAGGCTGTGACTTATGACTCATTCACAGATCGAGCCAGTCAGGAGGAACAAAGGGAGATTTCAGGCGGAGATCAGAGCGAGCAGGAGTTAATGAAAAGTCAGACTGATCACTCTCACCACAGGATCACGTCATACTGCCCCCCGTTTTATTCTCTGTGCACTTCCTGATGTGCATTTGAACAGATTAAAAGTTACTACAGCTTCCAAACTGCTTGATACAGGTCTGTCTAAATATGCTGTTTTTGTGCTTCTTCACAATCAATATCAGGAAAAAGAGCAAACAAACTGCAGTCACATTATTTATTTCTTCATGTGCCTCTCAGTGCATTTGTGATGGTGGGTGGCTGAGGCGGGTTGGCAGGCAGTCTGCCTCTGGCTAACATGTTGCAACGCTGTGAACTGCAACAGACACAGACGGTGGGGTTGGTGGTCGCAGTGCAACCCATTTAGATACAGCCCTGCAGAGGCACACAGACTCAGGGTGTCTCCTTAACAAAGCCAGCAAATAGGACATTCATCATCCATCGTCTTCCTGTTTGACACAATCGGTTGATGTTAATGTTGGTGCTTATATCTAGTTTCCCTTTTCTTTAACCACAACTCATATTTCCTCTCTTGTAGACATCTCCTTCATTCCTGAATTATTAGGGTCTTATTTTATTTATTTATTTATTTTTAAAAACAGAGTAGCAAAACCACATTGTAAAAATACTTCATTATGAGTTATAGTCAATGTAAATCAGAAAAATGTACTTAATTAGCACATAATGCAGAAAAATGGTAATTGTGAGTATTACCATTCATATTATTGGATTATCATTAATGTGTAAGGAGCATTTCATTGTTGTAGTTGGTTGATGTGTGAACAATTATATATGTTGCTGTGTAGTTTAATTGAGGTTTCAACTAACAATTATTTTTCATTGCTGACAAATATGCTGATTATTTATATTGTTTAGTTAATAAAATCTCATAAAATACAGAGAAAAATGCCTGTTATAATTTCCCACAGCCCAGAGTGGCTTCTTCAGATGTCTTGTTTTATTTGCTCAATTGTAAGAAAAAAAAAAAAAAAAAAAAGATATTTAGTTTATGATCATGCACAACAACAAAAAAAAAGCATCAGATTCTCACAATGGACAAGCTGGAACTAAGGAGTATAATATATCAAAATATTCAAGTACAGTACAAGTACCCCAAAACTGTATTGTACTTAAAGTTAATGCACTTATTCACTTTCCACCAATGCCAGGCAACAGAAGTGAGAAAAAGTCCTCATCACAACAAAGGCAAGACGATAAGAAAACACACATGCACACCAATAACCAATAGGCCCACACAAAATCAACAATGGGTACAGAAAGGATGGCAGGACAAACAGCGCTGGAAGCAACTGCCCTTCCTTCTTACCGCACGCACGCACACACGCGCACACACACACACACACACACACACACACACACACACACACACACACACACACACACACACTCTCTCCACATCACTCACGATACTGCTTGTTGCTCTTCCATTATACGTCAGAGCCACAGACAGCCGGCCAATCAAATGGCAGCTCCTCACTCATAACCACGGTGACCACCGTCTGCCCAGCAGAGCTCTGGGTAACCAGGTGCAGCCGCACATCAAAGACTACAGCCAGATTACTATGCACGCAATGAGTCACTGCTTAATGTCAGTCAGTGAGAGTTTCTGTACGTGCTTTTCTTACTTCTACACACCATCTTTGAACTCTCTCAAAATGAACTGCCATTTTGTTTTACTAAAGAAGTCACTAGCCCAATCCCAATGTCCCTCCTAAGGCCTAGAAGTCCTGAACCCTCAAAGACTGAATTGATGTCACCTGATAAGTGATTGAGTGCGAGAGGCTGCAAGGGCTCAAAATGGTATAAATACGAAACGGGACAGCACTTTGTGACATATCACCTATCATGTCTCAGAACACCAAAACATGTTGCGAACAATTGTGGGTTTAGGACTTTTGATTTTGCATGTTTTATTTCCTCCATTTGCTCCCTGTTTGTAAACAAAGAAGTAATGTTGGATAAGAGCTGATGAAAGCACATCTGGAATTCATCATCATGCAATCACAGGACAGATTACTACACACTGTTCTGGCTCTGAATCACCAGTGACCTGTGTTTATATTATGAAAGTTAGACCAAATTATACTGGCATGTAAACTTCTTGTAATGTTAACATTAGGGTTAGTTCCTTTAATTCTATCTTCTTAAACTGTTTAATGGCGGTTGTTTACCAGTTTTTAAACGCTTCTGAAACTCACCTGGTAACCATGGCAATCCATGTTTAACATCACAACAGTATAGGTAATTCCCTCAGGCAAACTCTGCAGAAATACAAACTTACGGATAGTGTGCATAAAGGGCTCTGTTAGATGCCCTTGATGGTTTTACAGTAGGACGGCCCTAAGCCCTCATGAACTCACTGGGAACGCACCTCAAATTTGAGCAGTCATGAGGGTGGACACTGGGATTGGGCCAGTGACTCTGTTTAGACAACAGAATCCACAATTACCTCCTATTAACGTGCTCAAGGCAATGCTTTGAATAAGACATTACCATGCATGTCTCATTTTGTGACAGCCTTAACCTGAAGAAAACAGGGGTTGATTTAAGCTTCGCTAATGAAGATGTGTAGAGTTGGGATGGAAGATTATAACAGCATTATTTTGATGTACTGTAAATACATTATGGTATTCTCTCTGCTGTACCTAAGCCTCTTTTTTAAAGAGATCTTGATCTCAATTAGATTACCTGGTTAAGTAAAAGGTTATATACAGTATAGTTACTCAAGTAATCAAAATCACAAGGCAAAACATCAGTGAGTCACAACCCAGTGAAACAAATATTTTTTAGTGTTGTGGAAAACCAAATGCTTTAATTTTCTGAAAAAACAAAGTACTTGCAAAAGTTTTAGGACCTTCAGCTGTTTCTGATCTGTCCAGATTCATTCTGCTTCTACAGCCAGAGTCATAAAGAACTATGAAGAAGGACAAGGAGTCCTGCAACAGATGGTCTGGCCCCGACAGAGCCCTGATCTCGACATCACGGAGTCAGATTAGACAGGAGACACTGACACAGCCTAAATCCACAGCTGAACTGTGGCAAGTTCAAGACTCTTGGACAACTGGACAAGTATATTGAGGAGAACTGGTGACAAAAGTGTGGCCCCACAAAATACTGATCTCATTTGTTTTTCTGCTTACTGCACTTTGTACGGTATATTCTGAAATATTTGAGATTTTATTTGTTATTGTTTGTTTGGGCAGATATCTCAGAATGAGTATTTTGTCACAACATGATAACCTAAAAAAGACAATTTCCTATGTTAGTACCAATCTTAGGCAACTTACTGAAAAATAAGGCTGTCAATATTTGTAACTTATGTCTATATTTTTTGTCTGCATTTTTCTGACTGTCCCCATGGAAAGACGAAAACCAACAATGAATTTATTCACTGAAAATGACTGCCTGATATCTTACTCCTCCATGCCATAGAGCTTCATTGCTGTACAAAAACTATTTAAAAACACATCAATGAGCCACAATTTCACTGGATGACATGTTCTTTCATTACCATAAATATTGGCACTGTTGTGCAGATTATTTTGAGTCACTCCCACATACACTTTCCTGCTGCTGTAAATACTCATCAGAGCAATAAATGTGTATTAAACCACGGCTTAAAATACCACCAACAAATGCATAGTTTACTCCTGTTTGAGTTATTCACAATTTAGGAACCTGCTTTTTTAAAAAACAAAACTAAATGTTTGTGAGCAGTTTGGACTGTCGTGTGAGATATGGGAGGGAAGCTGGAAAACACGGACCAACATATTGTTGGCTTTGGTCTTTCGATGGGAATTGCTGACAGGAGCTCATGGGGCATTTCTCGTTTTGTCTTTATTCCAAAACATACAGTGAAGTAGAAGACTTAAATGTGACAAATAAATGCTTGGCGTATAGGTGTAGTTGTCTGCCAGAGGCTCAACTGTAAATTAAGCACCCCTTTGTGCTTTGTGCTTTGTGCATGTGTGCTGTAATGACGTTTGGCTGTTCTCCCCTTATTAAGTTACACAATAGGATCGACGTTGTTCACACCATTTTCAACAAACAACTTCAGTTCGTTTCTTAGTACTGTACCCCATAGTTAACCAATATGTATAAAACTAGAGTATAATTTATTCATCCTTTCCTTTTAAAAGCCCAGTTGTTACTTTGTTGCTGCTCATAGTCTAATTTTCTTCCACTGTACCAACATTTAAGTTCCAGTGGAAGTCAGTACAATGGTAACATATTCACACAAGGAAATAACACTACAAACCACAGGCTGTATTATTAACTTAAATATCTTTATCAAAGCACAGACATTACTGTTGTCCATGAAAACAGTCATTGCTGGCAAAGCCAGGTTGACGTGAGGTTTCTTTGTGTGTGTGCACATGTGCATGAGTGCGCATGTGCACACACTCTCGTTTGAAGCAGCCATGAGGGGAGGGTATGAGCAGTATTAATACAACAGGGAAAAGGCCCAATTCATGGTTACCATGGTAAATACGGCCCCCTGTCGTGTGCTAGCAGTCCCCTCCCCCCCCCCTTTATGGCTCTCTACTGTTCTTCTCCATGCCGTTTTTCCTCTTATACTTTGACTTCCTTTCTCTGCTCGTCCTTTCCACCATATCTACTGCTTCACTCCTTCTTCCTTCCCAAATTCACCCTTTTTTCTTCCTTATTTCATTCTCCCCCTCCTTTTTGCCTTCCCTCCCCCATCTTTCCTTCACGCCACAGTGGCCTCCCTACAGGCTCCAGACAGGCCCTGAATATTGCGCAGAACGACACGACCTTCAGTGCATCATGGCAGCTGACTGGGCAGCGCCTGGCACAGCAACAGGACACAACATCACTATGGCCTCTGTAGTTCAACGCTCATGGCCCAAAATCTCAACATTCACATAGGTAGTGATGTCTTAGAAGTGATGCGATATAACTGCTGTAGTGCCAGTGTGCACCATTCCTCCTCCTCCTCCTCATCATCATCATCATCATCATCATCATCATCATCATCATCATCATCATCATCATCATCATCATCATCATCTCCCTCTGGATGCCAACATTCCTCGTGATCTTCATCTGCTGTTCACACTGCATACTGAGCACATACTGTGGTTATAATTAAGATTTTACAGCAGAGCTACGACCATACATTATTTATCATCTGTCTTCAATGGCTACAATAATGATGTGTTTATTTCTTACTCAAGCAAATATGCTCATTTGTCATTTGAAGCAACATTACAAAATTAATTACTCATCTCTCACCGATTACACTCTGAAATACTCAAGAATGTTTAGTGAAAATCTAGCTTGACCTCCCATTACAGTGAACAGCATCTAGGCAGGTTGATAGTTATTTTCCTCCAGGTAAAACTGTACGTTAGATGTGTGAGGGGAATGGAAAAGAATATCTAAGATATCATGATACCAGGTTACTGAAACAAGGCCTGCTGTTTATCTTAAACATACAGTGGGATCCAAAAGTCTAAGACCATTTAAATGTTCATCTTTGACCTTGGAAGATTTGTTGTTGGGACCCTAGTAACCCCTATTATACATGGCAGTTTCATAATTTCCCCCGACACCAAGAAACAAACCTGTACAAACCTGAGCAGAAATAAGTAAATTGATTGGGTGATTTATTTATTTTTTTATAAAAAAGGGAAATATGCTAGAATATCCCGCACACTGCTCTTGCTTAGCATCATGATTTATTCATCAACCAAATGTTTCCTTCTCCCTAGACCTTCGTCAGAAGTATTTCAGACAGTTCTTACAACCATGGTCTTAAACAGATAATGCTCCATTCATCGTGTGTGCCCAGGTGTGGGACAATTATTCTTCTGTGGGAGTGTCTTTCAACCATTGACAGTGATTTGTGTGTACTCTGTCTATATTTCACATATACAAATAAGAGAAAAATATATATTTATAAATATACAAAAAATAAGTGAGACATAAGAATACATAATCAAATCTGCTTACAAGATTATTTACAGAAATTACAGTCTATTGAATGAAAACATCTGCGTGGCATCTTACATAAGTCATTCAAAGTATGTTATAAGTTGGTTGGACAAAACATGATATGTGAAGATATCACAGGCCTCAGAAATCAGTATTTTCTGACATTTTACAGTTTACTTAATTGTGGAAATATTCGCTAATAAAAATAATCATTCATGGCGGATAATAGGTTTGTCTTTGGAAGCCACCACATAGAGCCTTATTAAGGTTTGAACTTTGAATAAGTCTGCTATGGCACATGAGCACCGACATGTGTTGACGGTTTAAATACTAGTGACAGAAAAGTAATGACTTCATATTTTAACCCTGTAAGTCACTGCAAAGTGGTGCCATTAGACACAGCCTTACATCACCCATCACCTTATTCAGCTGTTGATGTTACAACAGCAGTGACTTGGCTCATGAAAACATAGCTATATTCATCTCCAATTAGATGAGGCTTTTGGTGGTGTGATTTCATTGTCTTTGTCTCAAACTAACACGAACGTGAGTTACATGTTCACTTGAAATAGTAATAATGAAATTACTGGAAAAAGCACCAATGTGCTGAAAAGAAGCCATTTGAAAGGCTGTGTAAGAGCCTGAAATAAGCATGGCCATGAAAAGAGGTGTTAATTTAACTGTGACATTTCTCTGTGATGGCTGGAAAATGGTCTCAATAGGCGACATAAAGCACTAATTTGGTCAGACAGTAAAACACCCCCCTTATTCCCCATTAAATCTGCACCATGTACTATTTATCAGCTGACACTGTGATCTATTTCTGCATCCTTATAGTCCAAAACCAGTGTTACTTCACCTGCCTCTGAACAAGAAATCCAGCAGCTGCAGAAATAGCCTACCTACAACCCACCAGCTTGTGTGAACCCGATGAACCGGAACGAACAATGGTGTCAGCAGTACTTCAGCGCTACAGAGGTCTGCGTGTCTTTGTGGGGGTTTACCGGTACCGCTCACCTGTCAGGCTGTCGTAGCACTCGATCTCGGTGCTCTCCACGGCTCTCCGCTGCTCCTCGGTCAGCTTGGCCGCGGCTTGGTTCAGCAGGTTGACCTCGGAGCCCGTCGTCCCATCGACAACATGCACCCCTTTGAGCTGCAGCAGCGCCCGGTGGTACTTGCCTATCGCTTCCCGAAATTTCTTCTCCTTGTAGCAGCGATGACCCTCCGCCTTGAAGTCGATGGCTTTCTGGATCTTCGTCTCCATCTCCATTTCAGCCGAGCCGGCTCGATAACCACCACCGCTGCCTCCTCCTCCTCCGTCTCCTCCGGCGGCCGCTGCCAGGCTCCGGCCGCCGGTCTCCGGGTAGCTTTTTAGGCTCTTTATCGGGTGCTGTTTCGCTTCCATGTCTCTCAGTGAAAGCGGCTGGAGCGGGCCATGGTGCTCGGACACGAAGGTGTGTTTTGTTGGGGAGGACCGGAGCAGCGTGCTCTGCATAAAGGATGCAGGTTGGAGCGGCACAGGCGGTTGGACAGGCGGCGGCGCCGGAGAGACGACGAGCCTCGAATAACCGCCAAGAAAACAGCTTCAGGAGCGTCTCCGATTTGTAGCTTGTGCTTTAAGAACAGATGTTAAAGAAATGTAAAGGCAGTTTGTAGTTATAAAGAGATTAATAAGGCTGGAACAGCTGGCAGAAGCATCCTGAATTCCCCGACCAGCAGTTTTGCAACAGTGGAAAAAAACGATTCCTCGCGCTGGTCCACTCGCGGAAGGATGCTCGGGTGGATTTCTATGGTAGCAGCCTCCGAGGCACGCGCAGCTTCAGCACCACAGACAGCACACACACGACAACCCCTACCGCAAAGCATTGTGGGGGTGAAAAAAAAAAAAATAGAAGTCGTGAGGCGTTGCTGCAGTCCAGATTTTACAAAGCAAAAACCGAAAAAACGTGCAGAAATGTCTTGACAGAACCGACCAAATGTCAAAAACGACTCTCGCTTTAAAATAAATTTATATTTAACAAGTGTGAAGTGTGAAATAGTGGCTACTTGTGTTTACATTACGAACGTCTTATTCGCATATTTATTAGACTGTTAGGCAAAGACGCCCTGACACTAGTCATAGGACTCCCCTTATATTCACTTTATTTTAAAATGATTATTAGCTACCCTTACAAAACATTTCAATTACGTCACTCCCCAAAAAAACAAAAACAAAACAAACAAACAAACAAAAAAACACAGGCTGACGCAGGCTAATTCAGTTTTTACTTTAGCTGATATCCCCCCTATAAACATCAAATTATGAAAGTCAAAGTTGAGCGCCTGATGACTTCAGCTGATCAGGTTCTCAAGGAGATGGAGACAGACAGCACGAGGCTGCAGGGACCAGAGCAGAGACAGGAGGAGGGAGAGCGCGACCTCAAGGGGACAGAGAGTCAATTACACTCATTTTTGATGTGACGTGTCTGTAGCCCACAGTGCTGAAGGAAGTATTCAAGTTAAGGAGATGTACTAATACCACAAAACACTCTTCCATCTCATTGAAAATGTTACTTAAATTAAAGCACGTAGGAGTATAATCAACAAAATACTTCTATTACATATTATATGATTAGATTAGTATTACTTGTGTAAGCAGGATTTTACTTTAGTTGGTCGAGATTGAGCTAATTTTTTAATTAGTTTTTGTAGTTAGTTGTTCTACAACTAATGATTATCATTATGGATTAATCTGCTGATTATTTTTCAATTAGTCTGATTGAATGGTTTGTTAATATGAAAACAGTGAAAAATGCCTGTCACAATTCTTCCAAAACCAAAATGACACCTTTCACAATATTTGTGAAAAAGCAAAGTGCTTTTGATAAGAATTTTATCATTCCTCACAATAATTTGAGAAGCTAGAAGCATGAAATGTTTGGTATTTTACATGAGAAATGACAAACTATTAAAATAGTTAATTTTCTGTTCTACTTCTGTCTACTCTTAGGTCATTTATAACAGTATCAGTAACAGCTATCATATATATATATATATATATATATAT